>NW_027491162.1:0-225000 GCF_021521415.1 Bidens hawaiensis
ATAAGTGTTTTTTTTTGAAAGAAATGTGAAAATATGAAAGCTGGACAAAAATTTTTATTACTCAAATATAGTTTTAGGAAATTAAAGGGAAAAGATGTTTATGTATAAAAAAACTAACTAAGATTGTTATCTAACCCTATAAACGTAGTTTGTAATAAATAAGGAAAATGATTTTTTTATAATTATTGGCAAACTACATATGTTTTTGTTTAGAACAACAAATAATGAATATTGTTTGTAACGACGGAAACATTTTCAATGGGACGGGAATTAATACAAGTTGAATAGAGAATAATGGCATTTTGTGGCAAAACGATAGTTTTACATATATATAAATTTTAGAGATAAATACATATGCTAGGCGTAAAAGTAATAATTTACGAGGTAAACGAACAAAACTATATATAAAGTCGGTTTTAAAGTTTTGGAACGAAAATATATACCTATTATGATTCACAAAAGTATTTGTCGTAACTTAAGGAAAAGTTATTGAGATATTTATTACTAGCCCAAACAAACATGTTATATCCAAATTTACACCGACACTAATAAGAATTATAATCTTAATATTTATATAACTATATATATAAATATTTATTTTCAAAAAGAATATAAAAACTTATCACCAACGGGTCGTCCAGAAGTTAAACGAAACGTTCGGTTGGCGAAAGCAACCGACACAAACATAATAAACGAAGCGCTCGGTTGGTGAAAGCAACTGACACAAATATAATAAACGAAACAGCTAGTTGGGTGAAAGTGACTAGCATAAACTGACTTGCGAGTCGATAATGAACTAACTGACCTTATGCGTTTAGGACGTGTGAAGGCAACAGAACTGTGATTAATCAAAAATTGCTAGCAAATCAACCACAGAACTCACAAGGTGAGTTCCACGACCCCCTTTTTACTGTTTTTATTGTTTTCAACTGGGGGGGGGCATACACAACTGCTTTATACGATAGTTAGAAACAAAACAACTGATCCTTATACGAACTTGATTTGAACTATGTAGTGCTATAAGTCCCTTGCTTGCATAATATAACCATTAGCAAACGTAGTTAGCCACAGGAATATACGAATAGTACTATTGGCCTTGACATTCCCCCCTATTTTAGGTTGGTCGCTCTAACCTCCGATATTGCATCGAAACAGGGTGCGTATATTCCATCTGTGAGATTTGAACAGGGCAAAACGGATACAAGTCGTGGTTTGGTTATAGGCTCAAAGGTCGTATATTAATTCGTAGATTTAGCGCAGTCTACGGAGGATTACCGTGTTTGTTTCAAATTATTATCGTATACTTATTTGTGAACTGATTCAACGTTTTATAAATAACGTGATTTTATATTGAGTCTTAAAACTTGTGGACTCACCAACCATTGTGTTGACCTTTTAAATCGTATGTTTCTTTCAGGGAATTAACAAGCTTGTAAGGAAATCATGGAACCGGGACCACTATGCATAATTAGGATACCTATTTTGGAGGGATTTCAGATGTATAACCCGACTGATATCTGGGTCATATACGAGAAATCCCTTATTATGTATAATTATCTAGTTAAAAACATTTCATGGTTTGTAAAACTCTTTTGAAAAGTAATGGTATCCTAATATTACTATGTTTGTGATAATCATATGCTTACGATATTCATGACGTCACGTGCCCGCGTTTCCGCCTTGGCGGGGTGTGACAAGTTTGAACCATCCATATGGCCAAAAGAAAACCATAAAAATATAACCGAATATAAATACAACTTTGAACCATCCATATGGCAAAAAACCAAGCTCAAACATCCATACACACAATGGTCGGGGCCGGATTTACATATTCAAAACAATAAGATCGGGTAATATTTTGGTCAAATAAAATAACCGGAATCGACTCTACGTGTAACCTGACTCTGATACCACTGTTGGGATTTCAACGGTGGTCAAATAACGGTTTAAACCCGATTTCAATATTTGTTTCAAAGTTATTAATCATATTAATAAGTAAACAAATAAAACGCAACGGAAAAACATGACGAGTAACCATCATAACGAAAACAAAACAGGATCCAGTTACAATCGGTACGAGCACGAGATCTAAACAACCAAACAACCACAAACGATAAATGACGGTATTTAAGTTTACTTCGGTTACGAATAACCGGTTGAGACACCGAAGAATAACAAACGATGCTAGGTGACAACAAGGTATCGGCAGCGGTGGTCCGGCGGAGCGATGACGGTGATTCGGCGAAGCGGCGGCGGCGGTCTGGTAGTCCGACAGCAACTGTAGCAGCTCCGGCACAGCAGCAACGGCGTAGAAAGATCCCGGCAGAGATGGTGGCCGGCGGCGGAAGTCCGGCGGTCGAAGGTGGATTCCGGCGGCGGTGATGGTGGCCGGCGGCTAGGGTTTAGGTGGTAGGGACTTGTGTATTTATGTTAAGGATACTATAATAACATCTAGGTATATATATAACTAGAGATTAGGGTTTAAACACTAATAAACCCAATGGGCTTTGAGCCCAATCACCACACTAAAAGCTTTGTCCACCATTTATCTTGTTTAATTGTGTCTGGCCCGGTTAACTAATTTAAGCAGGCTTGATGTTCGTTATCGCCGGTGTAACTCTCACGGGTCATAACCGGGTCGGCCCGCGTTGACCCTTGAGTTGAATTCAGGGTGTGACTTTAGTCTAAACGGGTTCAGATCAGCTTTGGGTCGAACATGTAAACATGTTTAGCTAAATGAGTCTTTTCATGTCATGTGTCAGTTCTTTGCAAGTTGACCCTTTTAACCCATATATTTATTATATTTATTTTAAAAAATGTGTTTATGTACTTATTTAAATTATTCGGGTATTTTTCTGCCACATTTTAAAATAAATTGGCATATTTTAAATATAATAATTGGTTAAGAAATTTAGAATTTCAAAGTATTAATATGTAAAAAAAAAAAAGAATACTTTTTGGGTTAAACGAATCGTGTTCGTATATTATTATCAAGTAATCACTTTTCAAAACGTGCATCCAAACACCCTTGAATTGAGTTTGATTTAAAAAATTGCAGATACAAAGAGAAAACCAGGATACAGACTGGTGAGCAAGAGGACAGTAAAATGCTTATCAAATGTGGAGGCATTCGTTCTTCGGGCTGCAGATCTTGAAGAAGTCACCACCCTCTTTGCCGGCTTCTTGAGGAATCATCGTGTTCAAATGGCCATAAGGTAATACATACTTGAAACAGTTTTTGTTCAGGACGAGTTGAAATAAAGGTTATGTGTTTACTATGTTTAGGAATGAATCTCCATACTGGCGGGTCTTGGCGGCAACGACCATTCAGGTGGCGTGGAGATACAGGAAGAAGCGGCTGCATGGTGGTACCTCTCCTCCCCCCAGTATGGTGTTATTAGTTTAAATGGATTATGAAGTTACTACTTCATGTTTTACATCTATAGAGTCATATGTTAAAAATTATAGCAAAATATTATGTTATCTTTAGTAGATATCCATATTTAATGTATAAATGTGGTTAAAATTTGATTATTTCATTATCGGTATTGATATTTGCAAATGAATGAGCATTATATTGGATTAACTTGTGAAGATTACTTTTGGGGTACAAATTAATGCAATGATGAAGCTAGGAAACTTTTCTATGGAGTCACTATTTTTCGGTCCTCATATTTATAGCTATATGGCGACAAAATTTTCATATTCTCTTCATCCATGTGGTTGTTTGTACACATCACCTTCCTACAACCCCAAATTTTGACACTAGACTCTTATTTGGATTACTTAAGCGAAGCTATAACAATGAAAAATCTATGAGCAAGTCACACACTACTATTACGCCATATTCTGTTTATATCAATAGGAGAATCGTGCACAAAACATATAGAGCGAAACTATTAATCAAACAAAAGTGGCATACTTTCGCTTGACCATTACAAATGAATCTAGCAAGTGAAACAAAGTGCTGTTTCACTTGGCCTATTGTTTCACTAGGGTAGACAATCAAAACTCTACTATCCAACCAATTCTTTATATTTATGAAATTTTCCTTTTATTATAGTGTTCTGATTGTGCTATGTAGGCATAGAGATGATCAACAAAACCGGTTCCTGGAACCGAACCGGTGGACCCGAACCCGACCCGAACCGGTTCCTACCCGTTTTTTGTAGGAACCGGACCCTATCTGATTCAACCCGATGATCCGTGACCGGTTCTTGCATTTCTGAGTGGGGGCGGGTAGGAACCGGAACCGAACCGGAACCGGTTCTGGAACCGGACGGGTTCCTAACCGTTTTTTGGCCGTTTTTTGACCGTTGGGGTCAAAAATAGCCGTTTTTTGACCGGTTACGGTACAGGAACCGGGTTAGGAACCGGTAAGAACCGGTTAGATAGGTTAGGGGTCCGAGGGTGAGAGAACCGGTTCGGTTCCCTAACCGGTTCGAGCCTGGAACCGGTTTAAAAGGTGGTTTTGAATATAGGAACCGGTTCCGGTTCCTAGTCCCAAACCGTTTTGAACATCTCTATGTAGGCATAACATAATAACAAACCAATGGAGCCTAGGCTCAATATACCTCTTCAATAAGTTTTATGTTGAATTTTTGTAACTTATTAAGTTATATATGAAATTACCGCTTTAAATCAAGAGATCCGTAGTTTTTAGTTAAATGCTCAGGAATAATACAGTAGAAAAAGGTTAGAAAAAGTAATTAAATATTTTTAAAATAATTAGACTAGATGTAACATCTTGAAAAACACCATATTTACTTTTGGGTAAAAATGTCAACTTTAAAAATAAAAGGATCTAAAAATAATTTCATAATAAATATGGTAAAGAATAATATATATGAATTATATTAAGTTAGAAGAATTCATATTAAAGAAATTGAGGAAAGAATTCCATCCCACATGGAAAAGAGGAAGAAAATTGAATTCCTTTCCATGGATATAAATAAAGAAGATAAATTCCATCCCACATGAAAAGTGAGATAAATTTGGAATCTCTTTATAAGATATGGAGTTTATGCTTAGCATGCACCAAATGGTCCTAGCGGAGGGTGCGAAGCACCTGTCGGGCACAGGCTCGAGCACGGGCGCGGGCTCGAACGTGGACGGTGGTGACGGCGAAGGGCGTTGGGTGCAATGCGGCGCTTTGAAGGCGCTCGCATCGCCGTGAGCCGCTTGAGAGCCACCTTATTGTTTTTGGAAAGTGGAAGCGGGGCCAGGAAGTGACAAGATATAAAAGTACAAGGACTAAAGTGAAAATTCTTTATTTCAAGACCCATTGCGATACGCGATGGATCAAGGAATAACCCATCGTGATACGCGAGGGGTACATCACAGTGCCCCCGGAATGCGGGGTGACGCGATATGCGATCGCCCAACCTTTTGGATCATCGCGATATGCAATGACCATGCGAAGTAATCGTGACACGTGTCCAGTCACGTGTGTTGGGCCTAAATTAAAGTGGTTTGTACTTAGTCTAGGTGTGTAAAGGGCCGCGTATGTGAACCGAGATCCTAAGGGATCTCGGTGGGCTTTTGGTGACTATTGAGCTAGCTTGTTTTGGTTCCTGTATATTGAATACTTTGTATAGGGTTTCGGTGGTTCGTTCAGTTGTTTGTTTTTGGCCATCTAGTGTTTAATAGACGAGATTGGACAAGTGAATGTCAAGTATTGAAGAACAACTGCTAACTGGTGGGTGACAAGAGGACATCCCGGATCGATCAAGTAACTCGGTTGCAAACTTTTAATGGGATAAAAATAATGACTGATTCGTATGAGTGACAAAATCCATAAAAAGTAGCTAAAGTGGTCGCAAGTCCTAACAACAAACCATACGGAAGGAAAACTAAACATATGCTTTTTTAACCAAATTTTAATACTTGTAAGAAAGAAATATCTTCACAAAATCTTGATTCCCCTTGCACTCTAGGTTCCAACTTAGTGTTGTTTATAAACAAGTGATATTATGACCATGATACAACATGAATTTACAAATCCAAACTGAGGTTACAAAAATAGAAACATAAAACTGAGATGGTGGCATCAACAGGCTTAAAATGACCATTAAACAGAAGAATCAGAATCATTTGAAACATGGGCATATTCGTTGTGTATCCAAACAAATGACTTCACCGTGTCATATATTGATCAAATAACTTGAGGCACTTTCATTATTCCCATACTGTGAGCTACATTATGGAATCCAATTAGTTCTTGACTGTTTTAGAAATCGAATTCGCCTTCTGAAGTGGCTTCAATGCCGCCATGATGTCAGCAAACGTAGGCCGGAGTTTTGGATCACTATAGAAAAGAGGAATATTATGTCAACATTCTTTCTTATAACCAATGTTGTAAAAGTAGGTCTACAAGGCCGAGTACTCTCCGAGTACTCGCTACAAGGTATGGTGTCGAGGGGAGTTTCTTTAACTCCGCATAGTTACTAAAAATTGGTCAAAGGGGGTCAACATTAGCCTGAATCACATCTAGTCGGTTAACTTGGATCTGTTTTGACTTAAAAAATTCAACATAATTCACATTTCTATAATATTAAAGAACGAATATCATTATTTTTAATTAATGATTAACATTTTTTAGAATAATTTAGTGTTTAAAAATGTATTTCTCTTATTTATATTGATATTCATTTATTTTGTTATAAATATTAGTAAACTTATGATATTTGAAATATATATATTACCCAAAGTCTAATTTTCTTTATATTTATCATGTCCGAGTACACTCCGAGTACTCCCCGAGTACTCCCTCCAAGGGGGTCGGCCGCCTGTGGACCGCCTAGCGACTTTTGCAACATTGCTTATAACCATAAATTTCACACACTAGTCACATAAGCATGTATCATGTGTGTGTATAAGGGAGTAAACGAGTCAAGCCGCTGGTGAGCGACTCAAGATCGGCTCGTCAAAAGCTCGAATCGAGCCGAACATAAACGTGCTTGAACCTGAGACTAAAAATAAGCTTGTTAGGTAAACAAGCCCAAGCTAGCCCAGGAGCCTAAACGAACCTATTATTTATAAAGTTTTTATTTAATATATTGAATATATATTTTTATAATAATAACTATTATATATAATATTATGATAATGATAACTATATAATACATATTTTGTTGTAAATAATAATTATACTAATTTATCCGTATAAAATAACCATCAATGTATATAAATCTATTGATCCTAAAAAACAATTTATCTATCTATACGAAAAAGAAATTAATATAGTGTCAAGATCCAGCTTGAAAAACTACTCACGAGCTTAGCTCAAACATTAAAAATGGAGCTCCAAATGAGTGGAGCTCAAGCTTGAAAATTACTCACGAGCGCATCAGAAATAGAGCTCTAAATAAGCCGGCTCGAGGTCTCATAATTTAAACGAGCTGAGCTCGAGCCTGGACCAGCTAGGATTCGGCTCGGCTCATTTTATTGTTTACATCCTTACTTGTATGTGTAAGCAGTGCAGTTAAATGGCATGTTAAACTTTTAGAGAAGGAGCTCGAAACTACATTTTTAGATACTAGAAGAGTCAATGTGTAATTATGTAGATATCTTTATCTCTTAAAGGGTCAAACATGTAAAATTAAAGAACATAGCTAAAAATGGATGCGGGTTTGAGAATGTATTTAAAATGCATAAAACCTTCTAAATCGTTTTATCCAAAAGAATTAGATTATTAGTGTATGGATCAAATACAAATGACTTTTATCGTGAGAAGTGTACAAATAACTAGAGTAATATGTTAAAACTAGTGTAATTATTATTGCTCTATAACTTTTGAACTAGAGTAATTATTATCACTATTTTATTTTTTATAACACAATTACTCTAGTTCAAAACTGTAATTACACTAGTTATTTGAATGTTTAGTAGGTTAATTTTATTTGTACCGGATCTCACCCTTCATTCGGTTTTGGATACACAAGAATATATAGGGTTCGAAGACTAACATTTGCCAGCATTTTGTAATAATATCTGCAATGACAGGGTCCATGTCATGTGGAATTTCAAGACGGCGATGTTGAAACCCGACCGCACCAACAACTTGCATCGGGTTTAATCCACCCCACGGTTGTTGCATTGTGCAAAGCTCCCATAATACCACACCATAGCTATAAACATCGCTCCTACAAAACATTATTATGTTAATATTACATTATTATGTCATTAAGAAACTCGTATAGTTTTCATTTTGTGTAAGAAAACAAAATACTAACTTTTCATCCGATGGTTCGTTTCTTAGAACTTCTGGAGCCATCCACTCCGCCTGAAAAGTTTAACAGTTATTGAGCTAAACAAACAATCGAACACGAACTAAACGAACAGGGTTTTCTTGTTTGAGTTAGTTCGTTAAAAGAAACAAACGTGTGTGTCTTCGCTATAATCAAATGGTTAACGAACGTAAACGAACAAAGATAACTGGGCAGATGAACAAACATAACTGAGATAAAACTGATTTTAAGTAAAGGTGAAAAACGTGTAGGATCTATAAGGTTATTAAAACTAGACCAAACTGTAATCACCCTAAAAACTTTAAATGAACATATTAATCAAACGTAGACGAACGAACTTAGACAAACGTAAACTAACAAACATAAATGAACGTAAACGAATGAACATAAAGGAACGTGCACGATCACTCATGAACATAAATGAACGAACGAGACATATGGTCATGTTCATTAAACTGAATGAGCAAAAAACTTTGTTTAAGTTTGTTCCTTTCTTATATAAACGAACAAACTTAAAAATAAGTAAACTAACATGCATAAATGAATGTAAACGAACGAACATAAACGAATTTAAAGAAAAAATTAAGAAACGAGACATGTGTTCATGTTCGTTCGTTTAAGTTAATAATATTACTTTGGTAACAACTTTTGACACACTAATTATTTATAAAATCAATTATTTTCTTGATGCCATCCATATGAATATAACACATACAGTTCCTGCAGTAGATCTTGAAGAAAGAAAGGTGCTGTTTTTCATTCTTGATAACCCAAAATCACAAACCTGAACATAAAATATCAGTTAAATAACTGCCATAATAATTATGTTATACTCCCTCCGTCTCATTTTAAGTGTCCTGGTTTGATTTTTCAAGTATTTCTTGTTTAACTTTGACCGGCAATATTTTTGTTTCTGTTATATAATACTTGATGTACAATATATGAATGGATTGGGTTTTAAATGTATTTTACATTGATATAATTTTCATCAAGCATTATATGACACGGACAAAAATATTTACGGTCAAAGTTGTAAAAGAAAGACTTGAAAAGTCAAAATATGACACTTATAATGGGACGGAGGGAGTAAGTTTTAGAGTAGAAAAAGTTGGTATGATACCTTCACAACCCAATTCTTATCAACAAGAAGATTTGGAGACTTCAAATCGCGGTGAACAATAACGGGTGTGCAATTGTGCAAATAGTTCATACCACGTGCCTGTAATTTCAGTTACATAACAATATAACAAGGTTATAAGAAGCAATACTATTATAAAGTTGCACAAATGTTCCCTATGGTTTAACCATTTTGCATGTTTAGTCCCAAATCTTAAAAATTGCAAATTTTGTTTAAACATTTGTGAGAGGGTTGAACGTTCAGACCCCGCTAAACGTGCAAACCTCCTCACAAATGTTTGTACTAAGTTCGTGTTTGGACTTTGGGTTTCCTTATTTTATCTCCTTATGACTTGTTGTCATAAGTTAATAGGTCAGGACAACTTATCCTCTCACAACATAAGCAATCCCAAACAACTTATTAACTTTTCAAAAAGTTATTTTATAAGTTGATGAAAACAAGAAATCACAAACACCCCCTAAATTTGCAATTTTTTTAAATCTAGAGACTAAACTTGCAAAATGATCAAACCATACGGACCACTTATACAATTTTCTATATAATAGAGAAAAATATTTAGAAATGAGGATCAACATAGCAATGAGATCAGAGGTTAATAAGGGGGCTGTCTGGATGCGCATCTTCAGAGTGCTAAAAGTAAGGATAGTTAGGTAATTTTACATATATCTCAATAACCACTTTGCCCAAACACTCAAAAATGATTATGTGACTTTAAAACAACAGTAATTAGTTAAAAGCACATCCAAACGCCCCCTAAAAGAGAGCATACTGTATCCAATGCCATCCTCAAACGCCTTCGAATATCTAGTTGGTTGTTGGGGCGGTGGAGTAATTTATATAAACTACCTCTGCACAAGATAAAATATTCTTCATCATTCCATATAAAAATCTCAGAAGAATCGTTTAAAGTTCAACTACAGATAAAAATCTCAGAAGAATGAATACTAGGTCAGAATATTAGGCCTCTTTGGACCTAAATGGTCAGGACCGAGCCCAACTTTTATATTTTTTCATATTAAAAAATAAGGGTAAAGTTAAAACACAAAGGGAGACAAAAATTAGAAGTGAGTAGGATTTGTGACCACACAACAAATCCCTTTAAAATAAATTCAAAAAATAATAAAAAAATCATAACTCAAAATATAAATGAAAAACGAAAAAAATTTAAAAACTAACATGTTTCAGCCATAATTCCCGTTCAAAAAAAATATAAAGAATTAAAAAATTTTGACGAAAATACAGTGTCGAGATCAAAGACACAATGACGAAAATGAACAAAAGACACAATCATAACTAAGAAAAGACACAATAGATCGCAAAATATAACACAATACTGAACAAAATATAACACATTGTTGAGTAATATAACACAATATAAAGAAAAAAAGACATAACAAACTATTGTATATACGCAATGAACACTATTGCGCGTATGCACTACATCAACAGTTTTTTTCAAGAACAATATCAACTAATTAGAAGGATGAAAGAAAAAAAAATTTACAAAATATGTTTTTTAAAAAAGCTAAAAATAATTCTTTATGAGTTCTCTCTTTAAGAGGAGTTTTCTCTAGATCTATATACACACACTCATACCGATACAAACTTGTTCGAGGTACATACCTGGGAAGAAATTCGGTAACAATTGAAAGAT
Source organism: Bidens hawaiensis (assembly GCF_021521415.1). NCBI lineage: Eukaryota > Viridiplantae > Streptophyta > Magnoliopsida > Asterales > Asteraceae > Bidens > Bidens hawaiensis. Next base: position 11,042 of record NW_027491162.1, read on the forward strand.
GTGGTGCACGTGTTACAGCTCCCATGAAGAGTACAACGTTCGGATGCCTAACTCTTTTCATGATCCTGACCTTGTAATCCAAAAAATTAAATATTTCGGTTAGAAAAACAACATAAAATTAGGGTAATACACGAATTATTTCAATGCTAAGAAGAAAAAGCCACTTAAACTTAGATAACATAGTTCGGTCTAATAATATGTGCTTACCAATACACAAGTTATAGGTTTTATTTTCTTTTCAAGTATTCAACTAATAATCAGTGTCAGAGTGTTTGGCTAAAACTGAAAATGATTTATACCTCGCTTTTAAATTCCTCAAGGGATTCTGTAGTTATTTCTTGGTCTAAAAACTTTTTAACAGCAACATCCTGACAAATTAAAACAACAATAAAGTTACCCATAAATCATATATGTCAGTTTATAAAATTAAACCTAGAATGAATATATAACTCACGGTTCCATGCCAGTCACCACGGTATACCTCTCCATATGATCCTGCAAACAAAGATAAGATATAAGCTAGTAAATTAATTATTATATATTACCAATAACACAATAAGCAAGTTGACTCAGTACCCAATCCGATACGTTCACCCAAAGTGATATCCTCCCATGCTATTTCACAATCCGCTACATCGTCAAGTGACACCTCTGATACTGTGCTTTCGTTACTTGTTGACCTATCCGATATTCTCTCTCCTTCTTGACTTACCTCGTGTTGACTCATATCTCCATCTTTTCTTGGAGAACACTCCAATAGATTCAAATTCTCATTTTGTGATATTGCAGTTGTTGCCACCATAACTGCCGCTGTCACAGTGGCTGCAGCTGCCACCGGCAGTTGCATGTTTTGGTCCGTTATTGTTTTGGTGGCGGCCACCACCATGGAGGACGCCACCGCAGCAGCGGCTGCAGCTGCAGCAGCCGTCGCTGGAGCGTTTCTCATGTATTGCACTGGATTTGATTCAGACTGTGAAGTAGCTTTCGTTGGGTGTGGTAATGGAGGTAAGAAACGAGGTTGATCTTGACTTTGACTCTGACTCTGGCTTTGACTTTCTTCTTCATAAACTTGGGTAAAGAGGTCGGGTGGAGCAACAACGCCACTTTCCAACAACACATCGTGTAATTTCTGAGCTAAATTAGGGTTTTCTTTTGCAGCTTCCATCATGTATTGTGAAACATCCTTAACCTTCATTTTCCTCACTGCAGGGGAGCTTATGCCTTCGGTCCATGAAGGTGATCGTGCATGAACTTGTTGTGAAGTTCCTATTTTGTCCTTTTGTGCTTTGGGTGGTAAAGATTCCTTAGATTTGATTGGTTGTTGTGATAAGCCTGATGAATGTGTGTGGTCTTTTTCTTCCATGTAGTCAGTAGATGAAGTTGTGAAGTTACTTGTCGAAGAAGCTAAATAATAAGAAGAATCTTCATCTCGGGACCATGGACTCGATGAGAAAGATTCAGCATAATCTACGTTTAAGCCTCCGGCTGTATCAGATGGGATTAGAGTTCCAGGGTCCGCCATTAAGTCAACAATATATTCCCTGCATTCGGACAAATCATTTTATTTATCATTTAAAAAGGTATGCATATTGTTAAACCTTGAATTATGATTATCTAAGAAAAGAGCACAACCTTCCATCATTAACTTTTATAAAGTTCATTGCAACATTGTTGGAACCCGTGTATTGCTTGCCTTTAACTAATCGGCAAGGGATCCCCACACTATCAGCCAAAACCTACAAATACAAGGTTTGTTATAATTCCAAAATTAGTGGATGTAAGGATAACTATATATCATTAACTTGAAATAAAAGATCCTGCAAGAGCATGTATCAATCACAAATAATAGAATATGTTACAAAAGGTACAACCGTACAACATTTATCGTGTGACTTATCACCTAGTCAAATAAGAAATTAGGAATCTAGGATTCTAACGTAAAGTTGTGAGAACATGCTTCCATGTATTGGTTTGGCATTACCTTTTATTACAAGTGGCCGTTTTAATCCACTTACTTATAAATGGATCTATTCGGCTTATGTTATGTCTTTAATAAGCAAAACTAAATAAAAAGTAAGACAAAGTGGTCAAACAGGTCGAAAGTCACCCAACGTGTATTCTTAACCCATAAACTTCCTAAATCAATTACAACTAGAATTGGTTAAAAATTCCAATCATATTTGGCACGGTATGTTTTTAAAACTCAAAGTATTCAGACAAAAAGTACTCAAGTCATCCCTAGGAAACCGGGCCTGCTTCGACCCCAACATAAAGTTACTATTTTTAAGTTTTGCAAGAATATTGGACTAACTGTCACACCCATTAACATGAATGAATAAAAATTAAGGGTAAAAAAAATAAAGTAAACTGAAATTTGATAAATAGAAGAATACCTTGAAGGCTTGTAAAAGTTAACTGTATCTTAAATATCTCTAGTTTTAGGGATTATGCCACTTTGACTCTAATTTTGTAGCAACTTCTTGTAGACTTAGATGAAACTGTTACAATAGCATGTTCTCATCCATTTTTTGCTAATTTTTGTGCTTACATTAAAAATGATCTGCTAATGAAAGCCCTTCATACTGTTCATTTAAAGTACCTTTCTTATGAGGTTACTGATTTTTAATGCGATAATAACAATAATTTAACTATTATAATACACCCCTTAACTAAATGTTAGTATATCAGTCTACTACTTCAAGCTTGGGATGTTACATTTATGTCTTATGTTTACTTCTAAAAGTGTTACATCACTCAAACATGAAAGAATATAAACTAACAACATAAATATAAAGTTATATGAAAATTAGGAAATAGAAAAATACCTTAAAAAGCAATGCTCGATGACGGGCCATTCCAACACTTAACTCGCCAAGCGGCAAAACCATGCTACCAATACTTTCCCTTAATCTTGAGCTAAATTCCCTCCAAGCAACCAACATCTTTTCAGGATCACCAACTGGCCCCCCCATGTGATCAGAAACCAAAACCGCAAGTCTCTGAACCAAAGTTTGACCAGCAAAATTAACAGATTCAGACATTGACTTCACAGCCATTTCAAGAGCCGTCCGTTCAAGTCCTAAAAGTTTAGAATCGGAAGCTTTATAAACTATAACAGCTTCCCATGTAACATTATCCGAAACGGGTGTTGCTTGTAAGTCGAGAAGTGAAGGCATTTTTGATGATGTGGGTCCCGTTAATACCCCGTATAGATCATAGAACCCGTCAAGAATCTTGTCATCATAGCTGAGAGCACTATAATTCTGTGAAGTATGAACGTGTCTAGGACATGAGAAAAGTTAGAACCCAATAAGCAATAACAAAAAATTTCCAAACTAGTGTTACACGAACACATTCTGCTAGACTCATATTAACTCAATCATATAAAATTGCACAAATGGTCCCTGCGGTTTGGCTATCAAATTCATATGTTAAAACAATTATAGATAATATAATATATATAGTTGGTTGGACCATATGAAGTATGCATTGCACACAAATGTTAAAATGTTTTTGTTTCTTTAAGGTGTATTCCATATATATTGATATTTAAGGCAAAAAGAACACACTAGCCAAAACACATACAGTGTACAATTGTACCACGTATGGTAACGCTTGTTAACTAATAAGAATAAGGAAATTATTGTACTTCAACAATCAATATAGGCAATCATCACATGTCCATGATTACAGTACGTGATAAAACTTATATCCATAATTTTATAACTTAATAAATATGTATGATGAGATATTGTTTAGTATGCTTGACTTGATAACCAATTAGGGTCAAATTAAGTAACCCAAATGTGATTCTTATTATATCCTTTAACTTTTAATAAGTATATCAATCATGTCTTATACACTCTATATGTTAAAACAATGATATACACAATATACAGTTTGTTGAACTTGAACCATATGACTAAGAATTACACACGAATGACAAACGCATTTGTTTCTTTAGGGTGGGTTCAAACAAATTGACCTTTAAGGGTAAAAACACATGGACACTATTTTAGTAGAAACACTTGATATTTTCCATAAATAGATAAATAATAAAAAAGTCAACTTACCCAATATCTGAAAGCAAGAATTTCAGCAGCAGCAGGAGGAGGAGGAGTATTATTATTATTATTTTCCAAACTGATCTGCTTGACGGCTTCGATCTGAACGGCTTCGGGGTCTTCTCTTGCACTCAACTCCAAGGCCAGCTGAATCTGGTACTCCTCTTCAAGTTGGGGATCCGTTGGCTTCATGGCAACTGACCTAGGGCTTGAACTTCTCTTATCGGTTACCGAATTCAACCATCCGGTAATCGATGAGTTTGAATTGGAATCTGATTAAGAATGATTACAAGGCCTGATGATGTGAAGCTTCTTCAATAGGTTTTTCATACTCTGCTGGCCTCACACTTGGTTAATCATCCAGCTGCAAAGTCAATGCGTAGGGGTTCATCGAGATCCAGGTGGAACTGGAAAACAGTACATACGTAGATGTGAATTATATACTCCAGGTTAATTGGAGGATTATATTATTATTATTGATGGATGAATGAATAACAAGAACAAGAAGAAGAATGAACAGGTAGTGGGGAGTAGTAGGACACCAACATAAACATAAAGCGACAACGGGGGTGTTTGGGATCGCTCCTTATTTTAGTTCCTATAACTTTTATAAAAAAATCATAAAGTGTTCGGCAAAATTAAAAGTTGTGAGGGGAATAGATTATAAGTTACACTTTTATAACTTATGAGAATAAGTTATAAGGAGGTGGAAATAAAGAATCTCAAACACCCCCAACGTATTAGAAAAATATAATACTCTTTGCTGACGATTTCTATAAATGCATCAACAATCGTCTGTGTCTGTCTTATTATTGGCTGGCGACTTACCGGAAACCAAAACACTTTTTAAAGTAAACTTTGTTCAATTTCTTTTTTCACACTTTTTTTTTAAATCTAACCTTAATCTATTAGTCGGGATTAATCTCGACTAACGATATGTTTACTGAGAATTCTTACTTTGAACATATTTTCCTTTAACGATCCCATATTAACTTAAAGTTAGTCATTGCTGACGTGAAATGTCAACATACACAAGCTAGGGATGTTCTTCGGGTTTTTCGGGTTTCAAAGTTTTAAATCTTAACTTCAAACCCAACCCAAATCTCTCATGGGTTTTTCGGGTTGTGTTAATCGGGTTTCGAGTGTCCTAGAAAACAAAACAAAAAACAAAAAAAATTAAAAAACTTCAATGCTAAAATTAAAACAACATATTCTTCTTTGCTCGTAATACAAATAATCAAATAATAAACTAAATATAACATGATAGAACAATTCAAAAGAAGACTAAATTAAGTAACTAACTCGAACCATAATCTTCTTCAATCGGGCGTGATTTGGTTGTTCGATTACGGTTGCTATTAGTAATAAACGGAAAACATAAATTAACAATAAACAATCGATCCATAATAGTTGGAATGACAATAATCGACTAAGGTCAACAACTGATAACTTTAGTGGCTAAAACTAAGCTTATTGTACCTAAAAATATAATTAATTTTAAAATTAAAAGTTTATTCGGTTTTTCGGGTTGACCCAAATCTTATAAATCAAACCCGTAAACCAACCCGAATTACTTCGGTTCGGGTTAGGGTTAGTCTTTTCTCAGGCTCGATTTTTTGGTACGGGTTGGGTTTCGGGTTTCTAGTAAAAGTGACAGCCCTAACACAAGCCATGTCATCAAAACTTTGCTACATAAGCAGGCCACGTCATCAAAATTTTGATTTATTTGCCACACAAGCAATCCACATCATCTAAACTTTGACTTTTTTTGCCACATAAGCAGTCCAAGTTAGCAAAAACTAAGTGTGTTAACTTTCAATTAGTATGAGATTACTAAAGTAAAATATATTCAAAGTTGTGTCTGTCTATAAACATTTTGAGTTGGGATTAATCACTGCCAATAGCTCATAATTGAGATTATTACAATTCAATTCTCCTCATTTTTTCATAAGAATTTAGGGGTGAAAACAAGCATCGAACTCTGCGTGTTTCAATTTCTATTTCTAAAGTTCGAGCTCGACTCACGAGTGATTTTTCAAGCACAAGCTAACATCATATACATTATTTAGTTGTTTTTTCAACACATTATATACGTTAATTAATAATGTTTATATATACATATCAATGTTGCAAAAGTCGCTAGGCGGTCCCTAGGCGGCCGACCCCCTTGGAGGGAGTACTCGGAGTACTCGGGGAGTAATCGGAGAGTACTCGGATATGGTAAATACAAAGAAAATTAACATTTGTTTATTATATATATGTCAAATATCATAATTTTACTAATACTTATAACAAAATAGGTGAAAATCAATATAAATAAAAGAAATACATTTTTATATATAAAATATTCTAAAAATTACTAATCATTAATTAAAAAAAATGATATTTGTTCTTTAATATTATTGAAATAACAATTATGTTTTATTTTTTGAGTCAAAATCGGTCCAAGTTCACCGATAAGATGTGATTCTGGCTGAGGTTGACCACATTTGACCGATTCTTAGTAACTAGGCGGATTTACAAAAACTTGTCTCGGTGACATACCTTGTAGCGAGTACTCGGCCTTGTAATCCTACTTTTACAACATTGATACATATATGTATATATATTGTACAAATTACATAAATGATAAGCTCGTAAGCCGGCTCGAGCTCGATAAGTGAAGCTCGGGCTCATTTATTAAGTGAGCTTACTTTTAGGGGGTGTTTGGTACAGAGAAAAAGAATGGGAAGAAATGGAAATAGAAATGGGAGAGAAATGAAATTGGAGAGAAATAGAAATGGGTGGAGAATTGACAATCATTTCCTTTGTTTGGTACAATAGAGAAATGGGTGGAGAAACGGGAGCAGAGACGTGATTAGGGTTCCGCCTCGGCATCATCATGGTGGAGAAATGGTGGCTCAGAGACGCGTCGCAACACCGCGAACGGAGTAGAGCGTCATCATCATCGCCGCGCAACATCAACACCGCGATTTAGGGTTCCGCCTCGCAACACCGCCTCGCGATTTAGGGTTTCGTTTTGGCTCAGAGACGCGAACGGACGTGGCTGCGGCGTCGGCCGCCGTGCCGGACGTCGGCATCATCATCACCATCGCCGGTCGGAGCATCATCATCATCATACGCGAACGGAGTAGAGCAGAGACGCGATTTAGAAGCAGAGAGAATTCCATTTCTCTTCCAAATGGAAAGAATTGGATTTCTCTACTTTTTGCCTACACCCAATTCTCAGAGAAAACCAATTCTCCGCCCAATTCTCCCAAACAAGAGAAACCTAATTCTCCACCCTCAAATCTCTCTACCAAACACCCCCTTAGGCTCGGGCTCATTTAATCTAGACTCAATCAGACTTTTTCACGAGTTGATTTCAAATAGCTCACGAACAACTCGGCTCGTTTACACTCCTAAGCAAGATGCTAGAGAAAATGTTATAAAACTTGACAACTAGTAATTAGAGATACTATGAACTATCCAATTTAAAAGCACATCTTTTAGAGTATTTTAAAGATTTAATCATTGAGTTTGGTTTGTTCTTCACTCACATAGAACTGAATGATTTGATATCTATAATCATATTGGAAATTAAGGGTTATTAATTTGTTGTTAAGATGGCTGATTGTCTTATTTTCTTTGTTAGGTTTCTTCCTTACTATGATAGATCAAAATGTGTTGGAATGAAAGGGCAAAAGTGGGTGGTACGTTGCACCAATGACTAGTTTTATCAAAGTTGCAAATGGACAAATTGGTTTTAAATGCCATCAAGGTAGGAATTTCTCCATTTCGGCCCGCCAACAAAAACCATTAACATTGAATAAGATCCAATTATTCTAGCTACATGATCAATTCAGCGAGATCAATTCTAACGTTTACATTGTATTGAGCTTAAAAAATATAAATTTGGATATGTGTTCTCAAGTCCCTAGCATACTCATCTTACTAGGATTTGGTTTATGTTGAACCTAGCAAAGAATTGACGGCCAGAAACCAAATAACTATTGGTTCAAACATATGTTTTAACCAAATTGATGCTTCAAACATTTGACCAAGTCAAACAGCTGATATAAAGACTAAAGACAAAACAACTGCTCATCAAAGCTATTGAGATCAAAAGACTGAAGACAAACAACTGGTGGATCAAACAACTGCAGCTGTTTTCAAGAAGATCAGTAGTTAACAAAGGACTCTTTAATACTCAGTTGTTAACGTGAGTGATAATATATATATATATATATATATATATATATATATACTAGACGAGTGCCCGCACGATGCAGCGGGTGTTTGAACCTGTTATCACGTAACAAATATAAGTGTTTATGGTTCGGTTAAAACTTGAAATCATTTAAATCGGTCATTGGTTTGACTTCTTTTTTCTTTTCCTTTTTTTACTTTCGGTTTGTTGGTCGGTTTCAAAATTTTCAAAACGTAGTGAACGGTTGGTTCGCGGTTTATACTGGCAACCGGCCATATAAAACCAGACCAGACTGTAAATGTTGAATGCATTTTAATGTTTTTTATTATTAATTATTAGATATGTTTTGTAATATATATTAGATATAGTTAAAATTTAATTGAACATAATATTTTTATTACAAATAACTTGGCTATACAACTTCAAATTAACCTAATTGCAGTATGATACATTTTGGGATCTTTGTTGTTATTATTTCACGTCCTAGATCTTCCATTAATATTTACCATTTATGTGGCTAAAATTATCATTATTTATGATCCTCTCAAGTATCATATTATGTTGGTGTTTAGTTAAAATTGATGGTACATTTAAATTAATAATTATTTTAAACTAAATTTATTATTAAAGTTTAAAATCTGAAACCAAACTGGAACCAGGCCGTTAGTAACGATTCGATTTCAACTTTCAATGGTTGAGTTTGGGTTTGGACGACAAAAAAATCAGTATTAACGGTTGGACTCGCAAGTTTAACTTAAAAACCATCAAAACTGACAATGAACAACCCTACGTAACATGTTAATTTATTTAAAAGAAAAAAAAATATAAAAATATCATATCCAAATTAAAGAGAATAAAATACTCGTTTTTATGGTGTAATTTTTTTATAAAAATATTAGCGTTTGAAAAGGCTATAGTCGTTTAAAAAGCATGGGTGGGAAGTTAGTTTACAACTTAAATTAAAAACATAATATGGTTAAAGATGAGGGACCAAACTTGTAAGTTGAATAGATTGTGTTTAAAAAACAAGTTTACTCTTACTAACACATGTACCTCATGCTTTAAGTGTTGTAAATTACTTAAAAATGGGTGTCTTTATTTGCCCTTGTTTAGTGTATTATATATAGTATATATATATATATATATAATGTTAATAAAAGTTCCACACAAATCAGGTTTTAAAATAGGTTTTCACATACAACTAAGCCACACAAGAAAGACAAGTGTACCTATCATTTGTAATAAGTGTCGGCAAGAACCGAGTGTCAATCCATGGATACGATGATTTTCTAGTACTAAATCTTTGTAAATGACTAACCAAACAAGGAATTCTTGAACATTCATTCCTACCTTAGTAGTGTAAACAAAGAAAACATAAACATTCAGAATTTGCAAACAAACATCTAGAACATAGTTTTTCAACATGTGCCTAAACATTTGTAAAACTAACAAGGTTATGCAATTCTAACAAGCATGAAAACCACCAATATCAACTCATAATTTCAACCATATTCTTGAATGAAAACCAATTTACCAAAATCATGCACAGATAATATATCGCATTAGTAAAAAGTTTCAACATTGTCAGATAGTAAAAGTATTTAGCCCATAAGTCTTTATACACATACAAACATTCTTGAAATAATCATACAAAACATGTTCTTAAACATAGAAATGCAAACCAAAATCAAGCAAGGATTGAATGATGAAATGATGAATCTTATGCCGGTGAAAGCCTCCAAGACTCCCCTAAAAATGCTACACTTGGTTAAGAGAGAATCCCCAATAATCCACACAAAAAAATTAAGAGAAATGAATGTTTATATGATGTCTGGACATAGTGCACGGTCATGCTATAACATCCCAAATTTTGTTTGATATTTTAAATAAATCGGGGTTTAAATGAAGTATAAAAGATAAATGTAATTATCTAAAGTGTGAGGGTGTAAAGCGTCATTAGATGAAAAGTTAAACATGAAACCCTACCCTCTTCCTATAAATGTAGCCACCATCTCATTTATAAGCATCCTAGCCTCCAAACTCATTCTTTACCAAGTTCCCGTTTTTGAGAGAGCAACCCACAAAGACCCGATGATTACCGGAGATCTAACTGTCGGAGCAGTCTCAAATGTTTATAGAACGTTAATAACACAAAAGTAAAGATTTCCATCATTCGGATCTTTGATCAGAGGTCGAGAAGTCCAGTTTTTATCAAGGAAAACATAACAGCTAAAAATGAGGATTTTCGGCAACTTTTTTAATTTTCGGTGACTATAGCGGCTGTTTACGGTTATAGAGAGCTTATGTGTTTGTAGATCGTGGCGATACGGTTTTGTGGCCTCTTGAATCACTCAATTCCGAGTTCGTTTGATATGGTTTTGGTCTATTCGAGTGATTTAGAACAAAAACCTCTAAGGTACGTTTTTATTAAAAAAAACTTACTTTTCGTGTACGAATTTGCATGAAACTTGGTAGGATGGTATATAGGGTCATGATTATTGAAAAAGTAATGAACTTGTTAGTAAATGGGTTAATTGGTTCGGTTCGGGTAAAACGAGTAATGTTCGGTTCATGAAAAAGTTTAGTGTTTGAGGTCTGCCATGAAACTAAGTAGGATAGTAAATTGGACCGTGAGATGTAAGGAAAACATAAAATTTATGGTAAACGAGTCAGTGGGTGCGAACCAGGATGAATGGGTGACATTCGAACAAAAGCAAGAAAATGAAGTTGTTAAGATCCAGAACTCGCTATATTGGTAAGACGAGTCGTAAGGGGGGTGAAAGAAAATGTTTAAAACAGAAAGTGCATGTCTAACCAGTTTTGAATCAAATTCTAGGAATTTGATTTGTTTGGAAGAAAGTCAATTCGATTCATTTAAAACTCAATTCAATTCGTTTGGAAGAAAGTCGATTTGTTTGGAAGAAACTCAATTCAAATGGTTGATCAAGACACACAAAACGTTCAAAAATCTGGTAGAATTAGTAATCCACCCGAAAGATATAGATCTTTCATGGGTGGATGTTATATGGTAGATTCGAATGAACCCACAACATACCATGATGCAATGTCACAATCCGATTGTTACAAATGGCTTGAAGCTATGAACGTTGAGATGCAATCCATGCATGACAACCAAGTATGGGATTTGGTTGTACCACCTCTTAACTCCAAACCGGTTGGAAGTAAGTGGGTTTTCAAGAAGAAAACCGATATGCATGGAAACTTGGATACTTATAAAACAAGACTTGTAGCAAAATGTTTTACTCAAACTCAAGGGGTTGATTATGATGAGATCTTTTCGCCTGTGGCAATGCTAAAGTGAATTAGGATATTATTTGCCATAGCCGCATATTATGATTATGAGATTTGGCAAATGGATGTCAAAACTGCTTTTCTAAATGGACATCTTGAAGAAGATGTCTATATGGTTCAGCCCGAAGGTTTTGTCGATCCACAACATCCTAATAAAGTATGCAAGTTAAAGAAATCAATCAATGGATTAAAACAAGTATTTAGAAGTTGGAATCACCGTTTTGATGAAGATGTCGAGAAATTTGGATTCATCAAAAACGCTGATGAGGCTTGTGTGTATAAGAAATCTAGTGGGAGCATCATTACTTTCCTAGTATTATATGTTGATGACATACTATTGTTTGAAAATGACATTCCAACCATGGAAGGTGTAAAAGCCTGGCTTGGGAGTTGTTTTTCCATCAAAGATCTTTGTGAAGCCGTTTATATTTTGAGAATAAATATCTATAGGGATATATCAAGGCAGTTGATAGGTTTAAACCGAAGTGCATACATTGATAAAATCTTGAAAAGGTTCAAGATGGAGAACTCTAAGAAAGGTTTGGTACCTATTCAAAGAGGAACAATATTGAGTGTGTCTCAATGTCCAAGCTCAAAGGATGAGCAAGAGAAAGTGAAAGGAATCCCATATGCATCGGCTATAGGATCCATCATGTATGTCATGATATGCACTAGACCGGATGTCTCATGCGCTTTGAGCATGACAAGTAGATACCAACAAAATCCAGGAAGTATCCATTGGAAGGCGTTTAAGAGTGTATTGAAATACCTTAGAAGGACTAAGGATATGTTTCTAATATATGGCTTTGGTGTGGAGGAACTCGTTGTAAAGGGTTACACGGATGCGAGTTTCCAAAACTGATCGAGATGATTCCCGATCACAATCGGGATATGTTTTCGTTATGAATAGTGGGGCAGTCTGTGGTAGCATTGTCCACCACTGAATCGGAATACATCGCCGCCTCATTGACAGCTCAAGAAGCTGCGTGGATAAGAAAGTTCATTGCCAACCTAGGGGTGGTCCATACCATTCGGGACCCACTAGAGATCTGTTGTGACAACGAGGGTGCAATTTCTCAAATCAAGGAACCCCGTGCACATCAAAAGACAAGACACATTGAGCGAAGATTAAACTACATAAGGGATGAAGTTGAAAAAGGAAAGATACGTATTCGCGAAGTTCACACCGATCAAAACATTGTGGATCCACTCACGACGCTGCTTGAAAGACCAAAGCATGAAGGTCACACTTGTGCCTTAGGACTTCGATATTCTAGTGATTGGATTTGATCTATTTTGTATTTGGATATCAGAAAAATTGTTATTTTGACTCATTCTTATGATTATGGTTTATGATTATGACTTTTGAGTTATGTTCCATTTTAACATGTTTAACTCCGTGAATAAGTTAATTATTATAAATTTCCGTAGTCGTTCATAATTGTGGGAACAAATATAGGTAAGACTATTATGAACTTGGATTGGTGGATATTCATAAGGTATGAATATAGAGCAAGGGTTTGCTGCCAAGGTTCATAGACATTTATGGGATGCAAATATCGAACTGACCCGCCCTCAAATATTACTATATGGAATCTTTGTGATTGATCATAAGTAAATTTGAGTAAAGACGAATATCATTAGTATCCTCCGACCTGAGATACATATTGGGTCTTGATATTCACCGAATATTATACTTTGACTTAGTTCTTCGCTGCTCTAAAACATGACGGTACATATGGCTATGATCAAGTGTAATACAAGGAGATTGTGAGAGACGTTTGTAGTCAAAATGAGATTTGTCCCACTTATTCTTTGAGAGTAAGATGTCTAAGGCCTGCTAAGTTAAATCAACAGAGAATGATCACTCTGTGTGTCTGGATTTGACATGACACTTGTGGCAAAAGGATAAATGATAGATTCACCTAAATCATTTCAAGTAAGGGACTTGAAGGGGATGGTGTTATTGAATGACACTTCTTCATACGTATTAGGGGTAGTAAACCGTTGTTAGGTGGTATTTTCTACTTGCATCAATCTTCTATGTATCTTGTGCTAGTGGGAGATTGTTGGAATCGGTCTGCCCTAGACACATACTATAATTGATGTGGCTAGTACGTTATGATTCAAGTCGGGTCATACCCAATAACAAGCTAGACAAACACCATGAGATTTATTGTAGATATGATTTAACAAATAAATATTAACACTTATGATATTTAGAATATGGGTTTCTAAATATATGCACTTGAGGAATCAATAAATTATATGAATAATTTATTTAGAGAGATTATTTTATAATATTATTTAAGTTGGTTAAATAATATATATATGATAATGGTTATGATATATTGCATGAAACTTATGGCATATCAAAAGTGTTACATGTCATAAAGTTTCAATAGACATGCGACCAGTTTATAGAGTATTAGTTATGTGACTAGTACATGGAGTATTAGTGTGTTACCAGAAAAGAAAGAGAAAATCATAAATGGGCTGGTAGGGCCAGCCATTTATGGGGGGAAACTTCCCACCCACTTGTTTAAAAAGTTAATTATCTCTCTCTTTATATTTTTCTTGGAACACAACACAAACAACACAACCATTCAAAAGACATGCAATATTGAAAACTCTCTCCTCTTTCTCTTTTCTCCTTGAAATCGGCCAAAGAAGAAGAACACAAGGAAGAGTTTTCTTGTGCAAGTGTTATCAAACCTAGCAAGACAAGGTGTTTGTTGGTGGGGGTATACAAGCTTGAGGCACTTCTCTCTTGAAGGCTAGCTATTCAACCATCATCTTCTTCATCCTCCTTGCATCTTGAAAGGTTGTATTACATAAACACCTTATGGTTGTTGATTTTGGTAAGCATATAATTTCGTATATGGATCCGGGGCTTGGGTTTTTGCTTATAAAATCGGTTTTATATTCATCTAAACAACAAGATTTAAAACTATTTGATCCGTTGCGTTTTTCATATAAATGGGTTTATATGACTTTGATAATCTTGTTAAACCCAACATCCTCTATATGGATACTGACATGATCCTCATCACTAATAATCTGAACTCTGTGTCTAGGGTTTTTATGTGGGGCCGATGGTCCGGCCTGATCTAGGTATTGGTTTCGGTTTTTAGTTTCTAGAAAAGAGAGCTGAGCCATTCCGGTTGTTTTGCTGGTTGAAATTTAGTGGTGGAAGTTGGTCATTTTCGATTTGGAAATTGTTGTCTGGGTTGAAATCATTATTTTCTAGGAGTGGGTTCGGGTCTTGGTTCTGGTTTTCATTCTGATTATGGTTTTGGTTTTGGTTTGGGTTTAGGTTTTGAGCTTCCATCTTTGAGGTTTTGTTCTGAGCTCGGTTCTACCGAGCTAGTCTCTCAATTTCGGGCTCGAAGATAAGCGGTGACTGTCTGCCCGAGTGGCGGGTGTGCATAAACATGTTACCTGCACAAACAACACACCCCACATAAAATGGAAAAATAAAATTTAAACTAAAAACTAAAAATTAAAAAAATTAAACACAAAAATCAAATAACACGAACAACACTAAGCGCACTAACTCCTCGGCAACGGCGCCATTTTGATGCTAAACTGTCGCTATCTAGTTAAAAAAAGTTAATATCAGTTCCTAATCACCTTAGCAAGCTAGGGTAAGAATGGTGTCGAACCACGTGGAGTATGTGATGAATGTAATCGTGCAACAAATTTCTAATATTATGAAGTAACAAATTGTAGTGATGATCACACAAGCAAATAAGATTGGTTTCAATATTGATTAAGCAACTTCATGAATTCAAGCAATTAACAAAAAAAAATCACACCCGGGGTTCAAGAATGCACACAAACAGCAATCTCATGCAACCTAACATATTAACTATCACTGATTAACACAGACTGACTAACGAGCTAAACCTTAGGCACCAACGATCGCTAACATACGGAACTGGTTATTAAACAATCCCTACTAGTGTGACTCAACTAAGGGCAATCGCATGCTTCATTGAATTCAACTAGTCAAAATAGTCCTATGAGCAATTATTATAGAAGCCGACCTACTAATCGTTCTGATCAGCGTAAACCTAAACCGACTGTATGCACACAAATACTAAACATCAATACTCATAGATTAATCAAATAACAGTTACAAAGTATTTGTTCTTTAATACATTAGAAAATTGAAAATGATACAAACTCTACATCCCGGGTATGACTTGAAGGATTTAGCTGAGCATCGACATCATGGAATATTTAATTATGATGATAGTGAACATGGATATGATCTCAGTATGATTCAGAGTGATGGAATTGCCCTCTTGTAACTATGTAAACTGTCTGGAAGTAGTTATTCTCCAAACCCTAATTTTATGTTTAAAAGACATGTTTACCCTTAATAACACATGTACCTCATGCTTTAAGTGTTATAAATTACTTAAAAATTGGTGTCTTAATTTGCCCTTGCTTGATGTATTATATATATTATAGATACATGGCTATATCCTTCTTCATATCAGACCACCAGTAAAATTCCTTATCATCTCTATACGTCTTAGTAGTACCTAGATGAATAGAGTATTTGGATTTGTGTGCATCATCAAGAATCAGTTCACGAAGGTTATGAAGTGTTGGAAACCAGTCCCAGTTTTTGTAATAGAATATTTCGTCGGTTTTCCTCTCAAAATTCTTTTCATTCCCATGCAGCTCCTCCTTTTCTAATTGATTTTATTTTAAGGCTTCACTTTGGGCAACACGAATTTGTTCGAGAAGGCTACTCTGGAAAATCATTCCAAGTGCCCGTACTCTTAGGGGTTTAATTCGTTCCTTTCAACTTAATGCATCATCTACTATGTTAGCTTTGCCGGGATGGTATTTTATTTCACAATCGTAATCATTTAACAGTTCTACCCATCTTCTTTGCCTCATGTTCAGCTCTTTTTGATCAAATATGTGTTGCAAACTTTTGTGGTCCGTATAAATGGTACATTTGGTGTCGTACAAGTATTGTCTTCAAAATTTCAATGCAAAAATGACTGTTTGATCTCGGATTACCAATCAATAAAAATAATAGATCTCAGATCTGTGAATATCCGATTAATACTATTAAAGATTTAGCTCATAATTAACCTTGATTCAGTGTTATATATGTGTATATATTATCAATATATTAGATGAATAATGTTAAGGTGAAGCTTGAGAGAGAGCAATTGGTTAATTAACACTCAAAAAACTCTTTTCAAAAACTTACATTAAAGTGAACAGTATTTCACTATATATAGAAGGTGATCTAGTTCGCTAACATCCCCTAGCGAACCAGCTTCCCCTTCGTTACATAAATTAACATAACGAACCATCCCCTGATTCGTTAACATCCCCTAACGAATCAGGAGGGAATACATTATAATGTCTTAGTTCGCTAACATCCCTAGCGAACTAGACTTAACCTTAACGAACTAGTTAATAATAAACATTAATTATTACATTAATTAATAAATAAAACATTAACGATAAATACAAAGACTCTAGACGCAAAACCGTGCACTAACAGACACCCCCTCGTCTTGAGCTCTTTGTCTTTAACTTATTTGAAGCGATTGGACTGCCAGTCTCTGCAACTATGAATTCCATGTTCATGACACACACGAACGACTCGTTGGAATTGCATATCCAGGTCGTAATCATCTTGGCGTTCAAACAAAATCTGCTTCCTGTGTAGCACGTCGTTGTCTGTCTCTGATAAATTAACCAACCACATCGGGTCGATTATCTTGATGAGCTCAGTCTGCAGTCCTCGACCACGAACAATAACGGCCTCGCCAGTACGATTGTCATAGTACCAACGGTTGAAAGACATATAAATATCTTGAGGCATTGTCTTCACAAGAACCTTTTTCATCGTCTTTGGCGGCTTCACTTTCAAGAAAAGTTTCTTCCAGCCGGTCCTTGGATCAATCTCATCAATTCGCTTACGTCTTGGGACCTGGGGCTTGAAGAATTTGAAGCCATGATTGACCTCGAACAGTAAGTGTTGGTGAAACCACTCAGCTGTTCGGTAACCCCCACGATTGATAAATGGACGTCTCGCAAGGGTATGGATATCCCACCGCGGTAATGTTAGAACATCCATTATCCTCTTGTAATATTGGACACCCTTTTCCCACTTGACTATACATACCTTAAGGTCTGAATCATAGAGCCAAGAGACAATATCACCATGTACCTTAGAAACGGTCTTGAAGGTAGTCACCTGATTAGCCTTAACCCAAGCAGCAACAATATCTTTTCTTTCTTGATCTACATAACGATAAGCACTGATAATTTTACCCACTTTATGACATTTAAACCATCTTTCTACGTCCTCATCAGTCACTTCTTTGAGTTATGGTACTGTTCGCTGCACAACCTTTTCCAATTCATCCTCAGTCTCTTTAAACACCTCTTCTTGAAATACCGGAGCACCTTGATCAACGTTCGTGTGTTGATACAAGTCCGGATACTCATCAGCAGTCACATCCTCCATCTCAATCTCCTCGTTCTCATAAATAAACTCCGTATTCACAAACAACGGATCAACTTCCAAATCTTCCTTAGTTATTACTTCGACATCAGGCCCAGTCTCTAAAGCAGTCAACTGATCGTCATTCAGCCCAAGCAGAATCAAAATCTGCTCCCGTGTCAAGGATCTAACCACAAACTCACCAACCTCTATCTCATCTCTGTTTACCACACTACGAACCACCCCTGATCCATCAACAAATATCACTGTGTTAGCTGCAATCATCTGAATTGGCTTGGCCGCTGTTAGATCTTGATAAATAATTATCTGCTTGCTCGAATCATCACCGCCACTAACACCTGCACCAGAGGATGAACCATG
Source organism: Bidens hawaiensis (assembly GCF_021521415.1). Lineage (NCBI taxonomy): Eukaryota > Viridiplantae > Streptophyta > Magnoliopsida > Asterales > Asteraceae > Bidens > Bidens hawaiensis. Next base: position 29,475 of record NW_027491162.1, read on the forward strand.
CGATTGTTTAGGCTCACCTCCTGCATCAGACTCGTCAGGATCATCATCATCATTCTTGAGTTTCTTGAGGGCATCTTCTTTATAAGTTAATTGTAAAATCAACTCTTCTTGTTCCTTTAATTTCACCCCTTGAGACTCAACAATCGTACGCAACGACTTAGTCCCTTCTGACAGTAAGAAATATAACTCATCATTCGTCGTTGATTCTCTATGAGTCGTTCTTGAGTTTGACGGTCAGCTGCCATTTGATTTTCATATAGATGTAGCAGATTTAGCAACATTTCAGTTTGACGACCTGGTGGCAAGTTGTATACGGATGGATGAACAGGTTGAACAGGTCCTTGAGGCCGAGTGATTCTCATGAATGAGACATCACTAGGCGGAGGTGGAGAAATATTGTAATTAATCTATTTACGCGTATTAGACGATTTAAATCCTTTAATTAAATTAAATGAATATTGAAATTAATTTATTTTAAAAAAAATGTCATTCGTTGGGAATCACACTGATTGTTTACAATAAGATAACGAATCAGGCGATTCTCTATCAAGTAAATACTTTAACGAACTGAACATAGCGAATTACTATTTAATTTTGACGAACTAAACTCTAGTTCGTTATATTTTAAGCGAATCCATATCTGATTCGTGTAACATCTTATTCGCTTAGCTAGTTCATGTAAAATCTTAACGAATTGGACACGAAACAGTCCCAATTCGCTAAGACTAACGAATGGTCATAATTAAGACTTGTTCTTTGACTTCACAAAGTCAAGGTCAAAATTAGGATGAACATAGATAGTCAACAATATGAACCCGGGGACGATTAGGCCATAACTATCGTCGAATCATCGCAATAATGAGCTCGTTGTACTCGGAATTACGTTCGTAATCGAAGATGAATGAGATTAAGACTCAAAATCTCTAAGTACATAGGTTGGACGAACCCACTGTAAACACCAATAACACGAAACTATAATTAACCCAGCAAACAACAATCAAATCATGATTGAAGCCCACCAAGGGTATCGGAATATGATTCCGATCACAATGACATCAAAATCATATAATTATTAACATAAATTATACAGAAATGGATTTCAAAACTTCGAAAACCCTTAAACCCGTAAAAGTTCATATTTTAACTATCAACTCGTAGCCATTTTTGACGAAAATTATATCGCCATGATCGGCTATACCTTAGAAACTCAAATATATCCTTGAAATATCTAAACAAGAAAGTCGAGATTTCAGAGAAAATTTGAATAGGGTTTCTTAAAGGTGAAGGAAGAAGACGAACAGTGGAAGACTGTTCGTTATTCTTGTCTTATATAAACCTTGCACGCAACTCGAGGTACAACTTGTACGAATCAGACGATTCGTTTAAATTAAAGTTAACGAATTAGCCCATTCGCTAACTCAATTCGTTACCTTATGTTGGCGAATCGCTACTTGATTAGTTAGATTAAAGGTAGCGAATCAAGACATGATTCGTGTCATGATTCGTTAAATATGCATAACGAAGGGATGATTCGTTACAGAGTGCAGAAGCGAATTAGGTTAGCGAACCAGAAGCTAGTTCGCTAAAGAATCACCTAGTTCGTTATCCATAAATAACGAATTAGATTTTAATTAAAAAAATCTTTTATTTAATTTTAAATTAAATAATTAAATGAATTAAATAATTAAATAAATAAATATATTAGGTTATCGAGAAACCTTTTATCCCGACAACCAAATACCTTAAAAACGTTTCAGTTTACCGAAACATAACTTAAAATATTTAAATAATTTGTACAAAGAAACACAAAAATATTTTTGGTATTTTATAAAAAATAAAGAATGTAATTACAAAAGAATATCCGTCCTTTAAAAATGGACAATCTTTTTGTGTTTTTCAATGATTTTATCAAAAGCAGTACATATTTTTGTATTTTTGTTGAGTTTGAGCAGAGAATCATATTGACCAAATTGCCCTTCCATCACAGTTTTATATTTCAGCGATATTATGACAGGCGATAAGTCGGTCATTGGTATTGTTGTCCACATAAATCTAATAACACACATTCAAGTATTTTTGTGATATGATTAAATTGTTCAATTAAAGCACAGAATATCGGAAACTATCAGCCCCTAATCTCGGTTCAAGCTTAATTTGATTTTTGCCAAATCAGCCCAACTTGACTTAAACCATTATATTGTTGATCAAAATTTTTGATACCAATTTTGAAATTTTGAGCAATGCATCAAGTTTCCTTTACTGAGAGTGAGTATGCACGAGTCCATCTGTCGGCTTACATACATTGTATCCCCTGGGGTCCGTTTCTTAATGGTATTAAGACGCGCGCAAGGGAGGAACAATTGTATGACTAACAGCGGATTTTGATCAAGTCAGTAATTTAAATTGTACGAAGTACAGCGGTGATCAAGTTTAATGACTTTGGGTTTGCTTCTTGAAAGCGAGTGAAATATTCATGCTTATGAATACCCAGATGATTAGGCCGCATAAAGACTCACAGTGTCCAGAATCCTAACGCTTGTTATTTGCTTTATTTTATTTTTGGGTGATCAACAAATATAAGGCTTGAGTATGACTGGTTATTACATTTCTGCCATCTTCACCGAGACTTTTGCGAGAGACTAACACCCCTTTCAATTTGGCGTTTCTTTATGTTTATATCACATACTTTACTCTACTGGGTTGTTTTAAGACCTACCAATGCACCAATGCAATTAAGCACATATTCTTTTAAGCTTACTTTTTGCAGGATTTGGGGTTAAGATAATCAATGTACTATCATGTTCTCTTTTTGCTTCAAAAACTCAAAATTTTGAGGAGCATAAAATAAAGAAATGATAAATTTAATCGCCCCAGTTAACTTAAGTTTATAAATTAAATGGCTAACCATCAATTCACAAGTGAATAATAGGACCAAAACATGTAAACATGCTTCACAAACTTAAATAATCGACATAATTTTCAGTGAGAAAATAAACTAAAAATGCCTGCAAAAATCTTTTTGGTTTTTCTCTATACAAACTTTAAGAACACAATATTTTTGTCTTTTTCAATTTTTTTTATAAACAAAATAAACTTCACAATCTTTTTGGATTTTCGGAATTTTCTGTACAAAACATAAATCACATTCTTTTTGTTTTTTTTTCATAAATTTTAAAATGTTTTTGGTTTTTCTAAATATTTAAAAGAAAAACATTAAAGAACAGAAATCACAGTATTTTTTTTTGAAATTTTTTTTGATATTTTTTTAATTATTTTGGATTTTATTTATTAAAGAAAAAACACACTCTTTTTATATTTTCTAGATTTTCACCCTCTAAAACCAAAATAAATTTTAAAAGAAAAATATGACAGAAAATAAAGATAGTCATCCTTGCTTAAGGATATCAGCGAAGGTCTTCAATCCGTTTAAATCAAGCAAAAATTTAAAACGCGTTTTGTCAAAAGCTTTAGTAAACAGATCGGCTTTCTGAAAATCAGTATGTACTTTCTCAAGATTGATTAATTTCTTTTCATAGCAATCCCGTATAAAATGATATCGAATTTCGATATGTTTCGTTTTAGAATGTTGTACGGGATTCTTGGTGATACAAATAGCAGCAGACTTATCAATCAAAATAGGAGTAGTAAGAAACTTCAAACTGTAGTCGCGAAGAGGTTGTTGTATCCACAAAACCTGGGAACAGCAACTCGAGGCTGCAACATACTCAGCTTCGGCGGTTGAAGTGGAGACCGTTGTCTGCTTCTTACACTGCCAGGAAACAAGCCGGTTTCCTAAAAATTGACATCCTGCAGTCGTTGATTTAAAGTTGATCTTGCATCCTCTATAATATGAGTCTGAGTAGGCAGTAAGATCGAAAGTATCATCCTTGGGGTACCACAACCCGATGTCTGGATTTTCCCTCAAATACTGAAGAATTCTCTTGACTGCAGCTAGGTGAGTCACTCGTGGACTTGCTTGATACCTAGCACAAAGACAAACAACAAACATAATATCAGGGCGAGAAGCCGTTAAATACATTAAAGAACCAATCATGGCACGATAGAGGGTAGGATCAACGGAATCCTCCAATTCATCCGGTGATAAATTGTGCCCTACTGGAAGAGGAGTAGAAGGGATTTTTCCGGCGGAAATCTTGAATCGGCTCAAGACGTCGTTCACATACTTAGTCTGGTGAATAAAAATTCCATGAGCAGACTGGTGAACCTGCAACCCTAAAAAGAAATTCATCTCTCCCATCGAGCTCATCTCAAACTTTGTTTGCATGGACTTCTCGAACTCCTTACACAATGTGTCGTTTGTAGACGCAAAAATAATACCGTCGACATAAATCTGGACTAGGAGAAGATCGTCACCAACAGTTTTATGAAATAAAGTGCAGTCGACAGTCCCTCGTTTGAAGCCATATCAGTTAGATGGTCGGCGAGCGTGCCATACCAAGCTCTCGTGGCTTGATGTAGACCATACAGGGCCTTGTTTAATCGGTAAACACGGTCCGGATAATCAGGATCTTCAAAACCAGGTGGTTGTTGGACAAACACTTCCTCGTGTAATTCACCATTGAGAAAAGCACTTTTAACATCCATTTGATAGACCTTGATATTCTTATAAGCTTCATAAGCCAGGAAGATTCGAATCGACTCTAATCTTGCAACTGGAGCATATACCTCTGTGTAATCAATACCCTCTTGCTGATGAAAACCTTGCACCACTAGACGTGCTTTGTTTCTGACAATCACCCCTCGATCGTCCTTCTACACTTAAATACCCACTTAGTCGGAATGGCTTTCTTGACTCTAGCAGGTTTGTCTATTAAGTCCCAAACACCCAAACGTGCAAATTGCTGTAATTCTTCTTGCATAAATTCTACCCAAGAAGGATCTTCAAGTGCCTTACGAGCTGTCGTTGGCTCAACTTGAGATAGAAAGCAATAGAATTTAGCAAGATTTACAATTCCCGAAGAATGTAAGTTAGTGTAAGCACACAATATGTTATTATCACTTGACGAAGCAACTTGATGACGTGTACGAACGCCCACATCAAGTTCTCCAATGATATTTTCCTGTGGATGATATCCATGAATCCGAAGAGTGGGATTCTCAGGAACAATAACATTATCAAATAAATTAGTGTAATGTTCACCTAACTCGGGAGATGAAACATTATCACTGTCAATGTCAATAACTTGAACATCAGCTTGATCATCATCAGAAGAAGTAGAAACATTATCAATATTAACTGGAAAAACAACTTGAGATTCTTCAATTGGAGCATCTGATTGAGCTTCAACATAATTAGAATTTGAAAATCTAAGAATAGTCAAATGATCTTCAAAGTATGCTCGAACCAGATCTTCGTTAATATGTTCAGTCGAAGGATTAAATGAATTAAATAAACTATCGTAGTCAAACATCCAGTCTGGACCTTTCCCTTGAGGAGGAGTTGTGTACTTTTGACAGTCCACATGGTACCATTCTTCAAGACAACCATATGTGAAATTAAAAGCTTTTTTCTTTGGAGATGCATATCCCAAGAAATAGCCTTCGATAGCTTTTTCTTCAAATTTACCCGAATCCTTCTTCAACATTGTACACGGACACCCAAATGGTTCCAGGTACTTTAAATTAGGTTTTCTATTATTTAAGAGATCGTAGCTTGTTTTCTTGAGTCGTTTCACAGTTAGAACTCGATTAAGCGTATAACAAGCTGTATTCACTGCCTCATTCCAGAATTGGACAGGAAGCTTTGAATCAGCGAGCATTGTGCGTACAGCTTCAATCAGAGTTCTATTTTTCCGTTCAGCAACACCGTTTTGTTGAGGTACATAAGGTGCACTATATTCTCGGTGAATTCCCTTTTGAATACAAAAGAAATCCAATATAATGTTTTTGAATTCAGTACCATTATCACTTCGGATTCTCCTCACCTTTTGTTTATACAGTGATTCGATCTTAGTAATAAGATTTTGTACCAAAACCGGTGTTTGATCTTTTGAACTCATAAATAACACCCAAGAGTATCTTGAATAATCATTAGTCAATACAAGATAATACCAGTCTCCAGAAATACTCGCACGATTCACTGGAGCAAACAAATTCATATGAAGTCGTTCAAGAGGAGTATCAATGGAATTCAATAACTTAGAGGGATGTGTCTTCTTCTTCTGTTTGCCCTTTTGCATGCAACGCAGTGATAGGATAACTTAAAATTCTTTAACAAGACACCCTCAACTAAGTCATTTGCCATTAAATAATTCATCTTTCTGACATGTATGTGACCCATTCTACGATGCCGTAGAATCGAGTCTTTCTCGGTTGCTTTCGAGACAAAACATGTTTCGATCGATGTGGATACCTTAAAACTCATATTTAAGACATAAATATCATTTGATCGTGGTGATCGCATGACAACCATGTCCTCGGGAATAACATAACCCGGTTTCAAAATAAGAAATTCTTTGTCAGTAAATATCGTAGTGTACTTTTTATCACAAATCTGCGATATACTCAATAAGTTATGATCAACTTTGTCGCAATAATTCACTTTCTCAAACGTAATGTGACCATTTGAAACTTCACCCTCTTGTGTGATCATGCCCCCATAATTCCCAGCAAATGCTACATAACCCCCTTGAATATTTCTTACATTTGATAAGAGGTTGAGATTTCCAGTGATATGACGAGAACATCCGCTATCCATGATCCAGTTTTCACCAGAAATGGTCTTGTATGAACCCTACACATAAACAAAAGTGATTAGTTCAAAAAGGCAGCCCAGGCCTCAGTCTTGGGCACCTTTTGGTTTTCTCTTTGATCATTAACTTGAACAGATTTCAACTGTTGTTCAGCCACTTGTGAATAAGTTACCGGCTTCCTAGACTTTCGTCTTAAGTAAGCTGCCTGAACAATGTTTGAATTCTTGTTCTGACATATGGGTTCAGTTGGAACAAATTTTGGTTTCACTTGACCATGTGACTTATTAACATGAAGAACCTTCCAAGGATTCACATTAGTGAACAAAATATAAGTATCATCAGCATACGACACAGGTCGTTTCAGGATCTCCTTGACCAATGGAATTGGCTTAGATTTGTCCTTGATAAAAAATGAAGATTCTGATAGTTCTGCTGGCTACAATTACTCACAACATGACCCTGTTGACCACATAAGAAACAACTCCGCATGTCTACACGATGTTGTTGTGAATTATTTGGAATGAATGATGCAGAAGGTTGATGATGACTAACATTTTTAATCATACTCTTAGCAAACTCATCAGATAATTCAGATTTCTTCTTTAAATAAAAATCTAAATTAGAACAGTTCGAAAAACTTTTTAGTGTATATGTCCTAGTTGACTTCACAAAGTTAATTTTCTTAGCTTGTTTAAAACATTGTTTTGCCTTAGTCAATGAGTCAGATTGAACTGATGTTTTTGTTTGAGCATACACACGTTCAAGTTCTTGAATTTTTGAAGTTTCATTGACAAAAACACTCTCAATAAGTTCAGGTTTGATAATACTTATTGGAATATCTTTTTCAGTGAACATCGTATCCATTCCCCTTAACTTAAAAACTCTAGCCGATGAAGACTTAGAACTCGAAGGATTAATGAAACGCATTAAGTCCTCATCAGAAATCTTTAGTTTAACTGACTTCTTTGCCCTCACTGGTTTGGTTTTCACACTTTCTTCCTTGTTCATTTGAGATTTGAATGAACCATACACGGCTTCCTCAAACTCTTGAGGTTCGCAAAGAATATGATTAGAACTAGGAATGTTCTTCGTGAATTAACGAAGAACCTGAACGAATAAAGAATATGATTGGGAATATTCTTTAATGAACCATACACGGCTTCCTCAAACTCTTGAGGTTCGCAAAGAATATGATTGGGCATTTCGATAAGGAGTATAGTCAATCCTGTAAAATATACAACCTTTGGAAGGATTATGTCACAAGCCAACATTGATATACTTGACTCTATGGGAAGCGGAATGGAAGGACGTTAGGTGAGACGTCGAGTGTTAAAGAAGAGAAATGATAAAGGTATAGTGCAAGATAGACTTGTGAATAAGTAGGTATGTCCTACAACCCAGAATTATACTAAGACTAGTTCTGGTGTGAAAACATGAACCGCATGAAGGGTCCTTCCCTAAATGTGGAATATATGGTTATCGGCAGGAAGAAGAATGTTGAGTGATAGTTGGCCACAGGTGTGGTAAAGATGGACGTAATGCCCTAATTGTAGAACCAACTGAAGCCAGGTGAACCGGCAACCCCAACCCATACGTGTACAACCACTCCGAACCCAACAACTTCAATAACAACCCACCCAAGGAAATCAAATTATGCCAAACAGTTGTACTTGCTATGAATGTGGCAGTACAGAACGTTTCAAGAGAAATTGCCCAAAGTTGAACCAAGGTGTCATTAGAAGACGAACCTCATGACAAGCATCAACCTCTGATCAAGCAAGGAGCCGTGCTTTTGTGAGTAATTCGAATAAAGCCCGTCATGATCCAAAGGTGGTATTAAGTACGTTGTAGTTTTAAATCAATAGACTTCAGTGAGATTTTTACGGTCGTCGATAGAAGTTTGTTCCTGTTAATCTCCTACCCTTTGGAAAGATACCGATTAGTGAAACTATAGAACCCTATACTGTAGAATCACTAACGGTAAACCCCTAATGGTTAATTTAATTGTTCGGAATTGTCCTATTATTCTGAATGATTAACATTTCCTTATTGACCTACGACCAGTAAAGTTAAGAAGTTTTGACATAAAATTAACATGGATTGTCTAACTCAACATGAAGCTGAAATCAAATATGAAAAGAAGATGATTAGAAGCTCTCCTTCGGACGATGAAGCGATTAGATACAGAGAAAAGTGTACGGTATTATGTTACCACTCTAATCTCATCTTGAGATGTTATAATATTTACGACAAGAAGACGTGGTGTATTTAACAAACGCGATTGCCAAAGTATTTAAAAGAAAACATATAGAAGATATCCCGATGGTACGCGAATTTCCACAAGTTTTCCCAGAAGAACTTCCTGGAATACCGCCAACCCGACAGGTCGAATTCAGAATCGATTTAATACCTCAAGCTGGCCCTGTTGCTAAAGCATCTTACCGACTTGCACCAACTGAAATGCAAGAATTATTGGATAAGGTTTCATACGACCTAGTTAGTCACCATGGGGTGCACCAGTGTTGTTTGGGAAATGAAGGACGGAAGTGTTAGGATATGTATTGATTAGGGATAATTGAATAAAGTGACGATCAGGAATAGGTATTCACTTCTTCGAAGTAAATGATCTATTTAACCAACTGCAAGGGCAATTTATTTTTTAGAAAATTGATCTTAGATATAGTTATCACCAAATGAAAAGTCCAAGAGGAGGACGTTGCAATAACAGCGTTTCGGACTCGTTACAGCCATTATGAATTATTATTTATGCCGTTCGGGCTAACAAATGCGCCGGCAGCATTCATGGAACTCATGAACCAAGTCTGTAAACTTTATTTAGACAAATTTGTCATAACATTCATTGATGATATATTGATATATTCGCAACGCAAAGAAGAGCACGAACGACGGTTAAGGAAAATTGTGGAAGTGTTAAAGCAAGAGGAGCTATACGCGAAGTTTTCGAAATGTGATTTTGAATACAGAAAGCATAATCCCTTGGTCATGTTGTAAAGCAACAAGGATTTCACATAGATCCAAATAAGATAGAAACCATTAAAATTGTGCCAAGCGCCGATTTTAAGTCTCCCCGATGGAGACGATGGTTTTGTCGCGTATTGTGACGCATCGCGTAGAGGGTTAGGATGCGTGTTGATGCAGAATAATAAGGTTATAGCCTATGCTTCCTGTCAGTTAAAAGTACACGAGAAAAATTACGCTACTCACGACTTAGAACTAGGAGCGGTTATTTTCGCACTTAAAACCTGGAGACATTATCTCTACGGTACGAAGTACACCATCTTCACCGATCATAAAAGTTTGCAGCACATATTCAATCAGAAAGAACTGAATATGAGGCAACGAAGATGGGTCGAGTTGTTAAACGATTATGACTGTGACATCCGTTATCACCCCGGCAAGGCTAACGTCGTAGCCGATGCCTTGAGTAGGAAAGATCGGGTTAAGCCATTGCGAGTGCGAGCGCTAGGGATGATAGTCCAGTCGAACTTTTCGGACCTGATTCGAGTCGCTCAACGTGAGGCGTTGCAAGAGGAACAGCGAAAAGGAGGAACTTTACGACAATGAGAAGAATTTCGAACAGCGCATGGACGAAATTCTCTACTTCAAAAAAAAAAACGGGTTTGGATCCCGACCCTCCATGACCTTCGTGAATTAATCATGGACGAAGCGCATAGATCGAAATATTCCATACATCCGGGATCGGATTTGACTATTGATGATACGAATATCTGAAAGGATTTTATTAATGGCCGAGTTGGAGAAAGATATGGTTACGTATGTTGGTGAATATTTAAGTTATGCAAGCGATAAGGCTGCACACCGAAAACCCTAGGGAATGCCACAACGACAGAAAATTCGCCAATGATAGTGGGAATAAATTACAATGGATTTCGGGACGCAAATTCCCAAGATATATCAAAGGCATGACGTAAATTGGGTAATCGCGGATCGATTAACCAATCCTCGCATTTCATCCTGATCCATGACGATTACCACAATGAATTCTCGCCCAAATTCATGATGGTGAAATGGTATCTAGTCGTGGAGTACCATTTTCAATGATCTCAGATCGAAATAGTCATCATACTTCCATTATTGGAAGGAGGGGAAGGAAGCATCGAGAGCTTGAAGCTTTCTATGGGTGAAGTAATTATCACCAATTTGTTAAATTGAAATTGGGCGTCACTCAGGCCATAAGATTTGAATTGATTCGAGAAACAACCAATCGGATTTATAATATTTAGGATAAGCTGAAAGCAGCGCGAGATTGGCAAATGACTTATGCCAACGTTCAAAGGAAACCATTGTCACTGGAAAGAGGTGACAAGGCATTTTAAGGCATCACCTTAGAGAGAGGTGATATGAGGTTTGGCAAAACCGAAAATAGCTTCTTAATATATTGGACCTCATGAGACTATCTCCATGATTGGTCATTTAGTTTATCGATTAAAGTACTCCAGGGGCTAAGTACTATACATGATGTTTTGCCATGTATACGGATTGAAAAGTACCTAAGCGATGAGGCAACGAAAGTACTAGTAATGGAGGTACTCGTAGAAGTCATACTTGATATCATAAATAATTCTGTAGAGATAGTAGACGGGAAAACTAAACAGTTTGGACACACCAAGCTTTACTGATTAAGATTAAGTGGAATTCACAGTGAGGACCAGATTATACCTGGTAACGCGAGGGTGTATTCTTAAGGAAAAACCCCCACCTTTCCATCGGAAAGGGATAGTGAGCGTGTAAAATTTCGAGGACGAAATTTCTTAACGGGGTGAGAATGTAACGATTCCGACGAAACCCGGTATACCCTAACCGGTAGATAATAGTTACGTCATATTTAATGTCGGGTACATGAATTACCATAGTAATTATACGAGAATACAGGGTTCACTGTATGGATTGTACGTGAATATATAATTCATCGTATTGAATATGCGATCAATCGATCGATAGTTATTGAAACCCGAACGAATCTAGGGTTCAATTATAGACGAGACATATGATATGTAGTGATTTTACGAAGCATTAATGCTTCGGGATAAGTAAAGTACGGCACAGAAAAAGAATTTCGATTTAATGTACGTCGGTACGTTAAACGAAACCTTTAATACCAAACCGAGCAAGAGATGATCGATCAAGCCGAAAAAGATGCGCGATAATTAATGATATGATGTTTTAAGTTAATAAATGTCATGGTTTAAGTTTTTAAAGTTTTTAAATCGGTTTTATATAAATTTCATTTTTAAGCCGAAAAACGACCGTTTTAGCCTCGTTTTAAGCCGAATTAAACGTTTAACCGAAAAACAAACTGAACCAGATTATCCAAAACATTATCCGGATTACGAGAATCCAAATGAGTGGCCAAGAATGAAGAGGTGGGTCCCACCCCACCCCCACATAATTCCGATCGGATTTGGGGAGCATCCCCTATCCTTTCATTTCTTTTTTTTACAACAATCCATCCAAGTTCATCAATTCACTCAACTTCATGATCGAAAACCCGAGATTTTTAGCAAGAAAACCGAGGTAAAAATCGAGTTATGTACGTGTTCATCTTCGTTTCTTGAGTTGGTTTGCAAGAAAATGAGGTTTCAAAGATGAAAACCGATTCTTGCATGATCAAGTGATGTATACGGGTTATACAAGGGATCTTGGTCCAAGAAAGGAGTTAAACGAAGCAAAAATGAATTTTTACGGTTTAAATCTTTGTTTTTGAATCATAACCGAAACTATAGTGTAAGAGGCTTGATCGTGAGTGTAACTTGCTTGGTATTGTGGTATGTTGGTTGTAGGTTCTGTATTTAGTGGTAGATAAGGCGGAAAGACGAGTTTGTAGCTTGTAGTGGCGGAAAACGAAATGTATATTCGGTTATGTTCGTTTTGGGATATTTGGACAGATTGTGATACGTGTAGAGTTGGGTCATGAAATTTTACAGGGATGTTCTACACATGAAAATAAGAGTTCTGTGAAGTTTTGGTAATTTTTGGATAAAGGATGAATATTTGGTGAATTTAATGCTCGGTTTTGGCCAAAAATGGTGAAAAATAGTTAAATATCATGAAAAATTCTGGAAAATTGCAGATAAGCTTTTTATATCATGTATAAGTCACAAACAAAATTTTAGGTCTGTTGGAGAAGTCTAAGTAGGCTTTTCGGTTAAACGAGTTCTAGGGTTTTCTTGCTCGGTTTTAGTGAAAATGGCGTGTAAAATGAGATTTTGGTTCTGCAAAAATTACAGGGGAATATGTGGATGGCAGGGGACATCTAGGAGAAATTTGGGATTTTTCTAAGATCGCTTGGTATTTACGACATATTTAGTATTTAATGGGAGTTTAAAAATAGATAAATAAATTTTAAAAATAAAAATAAATTCTGGAAATATTTTTATAAATTTCCCCACTGTCAAAAAGTCTTTTGTGCAAAATTTCAAGATCCGAGATTAAACGGATAATTATTTGTGTAAAAACAAACTTTTAAAGCTTAAAACGAGTGAACCGGTAAAGTTCGCTTAAGCGAGCTGACTGGTGTATAAAAACCCTAAAAATAGACTATTTTCATATAAATGAGTTAAACAAGTAAAAATGAATCATCCGAAAATAATTCGGATGATTTGAGTAATTTTAACCTATTTTAACAGTTTCCGGTACGCCAAAGACGGAAACGGGTCCCGCGGCCAATCGTGACGTCTAAACCGAGCTATAATTTCACATCTTTAATTAAATTATCAGTCAACCACTATTTTCGGGTCGTGTTTGACCAAACTCATTTTTGAAACATAAAAACGGATAACCGTGCTTGGCACGCAAATCGAGAAAAACGACTAATAGTAATTGTGACCATGGAACTCTAAACGATATCACAATCTGAGTCCGGAGAAGTGTTTCTGGGTTAACATTGCCCCCGGAATGGGTACAGTACTGGGTTAACAGTGTCCCCAGATGTACTGGTTAACACGGTTAAAGATTATATAAACTATAATTGTATAATAACGATCGTAGGGATCATATTACAGATTGGACGTGTTAACTGATAATGATTGTTGTTACCTGCTTGCATGTGCTAAGGTGAGTTTCACGAGCTCCTTTTTCTGAACTGTTTTCGAATATTTTCTCGGGGCGGAAGCATGTTTTTACTGAAATGTTTAAGTACATACTGAACGCATGGATTTGCGTGGATTTATATATATTTTATTGTACGGGAATCGTACGGAAATGTACTAAGATGGTAATTGTCTGAGTTGCTAACATTCTAAGGCCCCGGAACACGAGTGATTAACTGAAAGCCGGTAGAGTGTGGATAGTACTATTGGTCTGACAAACCCAACTGGTCCGGCATGGATTTGCTGATGTTTCCCAGCCAGTTGCACATGTCTATATTGGGTGTTATATTTATTTTGCTATGTAATGTTAGGCATAGCGGTTTGGGGCAGTTCCGTGGGCGGGGGATATGCTACGGGTCCGTGGGCTGGGGATATGCCACGGGGGTTGTGTGTGATAGTCAGAGGTTTCACGTGTGGGCTCAGCATAATTACATCGATAATATTATCTTATGATATGGATTTATCATAGTTTACTCAAATTGTGAAACTCACCAACTATTCGTAGTTGACCCGTTTTCTCACATGCTTTTCAGGTACAACTAAGATGAAGTGATTGCTTACGTGCTAAGTGCTTGATGTGTGTAAGATTTGCGTGCGGAATGTTAGGATACATTATAATAAATAGAATTATGTATCGTATTGTATGATGTGTGTATCACCTAGACGGTAATGAAATACGAGATAATGTAATTTGAAGTATATTAATGTATTCGGTTTTCTTTATAAACAATGTGGTTGATATCAGAGGTGTCTGTCGCATCCCGTTTACGTTTCCGCTGCGGTTACGGGGTGTTACAGAACTTGGTATCAGAGCCATTGGTTATAAGGAATTAGGTTGTCTTTAAAAGATACCTAAAATATAACCAGTAGCTCAAGTATTATAGGATCTGAATATCAACTAATAATTTATAGTGACGAGATCTGGGTGAACTTGGATGGACAAGTGAGTTATTATGGTCCGGAACATAATAACAGACTTGTCCGCACGAGGGAACTCAGGGGAAGTCATGGGGAACATTAATAGGTAAAAATGGCAACATATGTGTAAAGTATATAATATTATTTATGTGTGCTAATGTGTATATATATATGTACATATCTTGCGGGTACGTGTATTGGGAAATAGGACCCGGATAAGGAACCGGGGGATGAAATAATAAAAGTACCAAGGATGCTGAAATTTCTAGAGCATCGGTTGATGATAAGCCTGACTTATCGGGCCATAGTTACGATATTACCAAGTTAGATTTTTCGTTTGACATTAACCAGAAATATCTAGTAACCGTCACTCCCAACCGAAATTATTAAATCCCTTACCCTACCAACACCGGTACTGTGTATCCTAATAACCCCCTATGTTCACCCGAACCGCCGACCCTCACGTACGGATGGACCTGTACCTGAACCCATTCTTATTCCATTAAGGTAAATAAATAAATAAATAAGATAAAATAAAATAAAGTACAATAATAATGATAATAAATTTGAGAATAAAGAGTAGATAAAATAATATATAGAAATATATATATGTATTTCTCACTCTCAAACATATGAGTCATACCACCTCCAGATTGAGAATTACCGATTTTAGCGAACCTAGAACGCCTGAGGACATTGACTGAGCAAGTGATAGAGTTTCCCATAATAGTAATTAATAATATTTGAAGGCAACCCATGTTGCGCGATTACCTTGAACCTTGCAACTCCCTATATTATCCTTACATCCGCTAGACGCCTATACCCATGTGTACTCGAATAGAATGATTACCCATACACAAAGAGGTGTTGGAATCATTGTAGCATAGTGGTTGTTCGTTCGTAGGTGGTATACCGTGTATAACGGATATACAAATGGACACGGATATTATAACTCCGTGGTACGTAATCGTTTGGTGCTCACGGTGAGCATGTATCGGTTATACTGACATGCAGAAGGATATTGAAATCAAGCATATTAAACATTGATCTTTGTTGAGAAAGATCTATATGTCAGTTGGTGACAAGGGTTATGAAACATATTTAAACGTTAACCGACGTCAGGTTAAGTCCGTATGTTACTATACTTGTGGGACATATATACTAGATACTGGTAGGTGTAATATGTATGATAATATTTGGTGTGTATGTGTACCTGCTGTTATGATTGAACTGGTAACGAGTTATACGGTGAGATTAGTATTGATTACTGCGTACGGGATGAGTACGACAGAATGACATAAAAGAGTAACTCCAATGATGGAGATTGATATGATTCAGTTGATTGCTCAAAGATAGCAGATGATGATACCGAATGTCGTATCACAGATCACTGCTAGTGTTGATGCAAATGTGATCGCAGAATTATAGATCGAGCAATCACATGAATATGAATATTTCAATTCTTAGTCGTATTACTAAGAGTGATAATGTGCCACCGAATGCTATTATGACTACAAGTATTAGTTATAAACTAAACATGAATAGTAGTCGTAATGAATTAGATCCGGTATGAAGGATTTCTTTGTTGGTTGTGTTAAGGAAATTATTAATCGTTTACTGATGGTAAAGGGAGGATAGATTAGCAAGTGGATAGAAAAGATCGAAATGGTTAAGGATATTGGTAAGAGTCTAGAACATTATGTAGTGAAATATGCTACAGATATGTTGGCAGATTATGTTGTATCGTGATGGAACACGATGGTACAAAATTATAGTTAGAAAATTATTGCTCAGATGATATGGTCAGGATTTAAAATTCTTGTGCTAGAGCACTTTTATTCGAGCAATTAAGCTCAGAGTTTGGAAACTGAGCTATGAAAGATAGAAATGTTGTGTGCTGATCACTTAGAACACGCTAATCGTTTTAAGGAATTGTCATGTCTGGTAACATGGCTATTTACTCCTAAAACTAAGCGAAGTGAGCGCTATATTGAGGAACAACTCCATCGATAAGGAGTATAGTCAATCCTGTAAAATATACAACCTTTGGAAGGATTATGTCACAAGCCAACATTGATATACTTGACTCTATGGGAAGCGGAATGGAAGGACGTTAGGTGAGACGTCGAGTGTTAAATAAGAGAAATGATAAAGGTATAGTGCAAGATAGACTTGTGAATAAGTAGGTATGTCCTACAACCCAGAATTATACTAAGACTAGTTCTGGTGTGAAAACATGAACCGCATGAAGGGTCCTTCCCTAAATGTGGAATATATGGTTATCGGCAGGAAGAAGAATGTTGAGTGATAGTAGGCCACAGGTGTGGTAAAGATGGACGTAATGCCCTAATTGTAGAACCAATTGAAGCCAGGTGAACCGGCAACCCCAACCCATACGTGTACAACCACTCCGAACCCAACAACTTCAATAACAACCCACCCAAGGAAATCAAAGTATGCCAAACAGTTGTACTTGCTATGAATGTGGCAGTACAGAACGTTTCAAAAGAAATTGCCCAAAGTTGAACCAAGGTGTCATTGGAAGACGAACCTCATGACAAGCATCAACCTCTGATCAAGCAAGGAGCCGTGCTTTTGTGAGTAATTCGAATAAAGCCCGTCATGATCCAAAGGTGGTATTAAGTACGTTGTAGTTTTAAATCAATAGACTTCAGTGAGATTTTTACGGTCGTCGATAGAAGTTAGTTCCTGTTAATCTCCTACCCTTTGGAAAGATACCGATTAGTGAAACTATAGAACCCTATACTGTAGAATCACTAACGGTAAATCCCTAATGGTTAATTAAATTGTTCGGAATTATCCTATTATTCTGAACGATTAACATTTCCTTATTGACCTACGACCAGTAAAGTTAAGAAGTTTTGACATAAAAGTTAACATGGATTGGCTAACTCAACATGAAGCTGAAATCAAATATGAAAAGAAGATGATTAGAAGCTCTCCTTCGGACGATGAAGCGATTAGATACAGAGAAAAGTGTACGGTATTATGTTACCACTCTAATCTCATCTTGAGATGTTATAATATTTACGACAAGAAGACGTGGTGTATTTAACAAACGCGATTGCCAAAGTATTTAAAAGAAAACATATAGAAGATATCCCGATGGTACGCGAATTTCCACAAGTTTTCCCAGAAGAACTTCCTGGAATACCGCCAACCCGACAGGTCGAATTCAGAATCGATTTAATACCTCAAGCTGGCCCTGTTGCTAAAGCATCTTACCGACTTGCACCAACTGAAATGCAAGAATTATTGGATAAGGTTTCATACGACCTAGTTAGTCACCATGGGGTGCACCAGTGTTGTTTGGGAAATGAAGGACGGAAGTGTTAGGATATGTATTGATTAGGGATAATTGAATAAAGTGACGATCAGGAATAGGTATTCACTTCTTCGAAGTAAATGATCTATTTAACCAACTGCAAGGGCAATTTATTTTTTAGAAAATTGATCTTAGATATAGTTATCACCAAATGAAAAGTCCAAGAGGAGGACGTTGCAATAACAGCGTTTCGGACTCGTTACAGCCATTATGAATTATTATTTATGCCGTTCGGGCTAACAAATGCGCCGGCAGCATTCATGGAACTCATGAACCAAGTCTGTAAACTTTATTTAGACAAATTTGTCATAACATTCATTGATGATATATTGATATATTCGCAACGCAAAGAAGAGCACGAACGACGGTTAAGGAAAATTGTGGAAGTGTTAAAGCAAGAGGAGCTATACGCGAAGTTTTCGAAATGTGATTTTGAATACAGAAAGCATAATCCCTTGGTCATGTTGTAAAGCAAAAAGGATTTCACATAGATCCAAATAAGATAGAAACCATTAAAATTGTGCCAAGCGCCGATTTTAAGTCTCCCCGATGGAGACGATGGTTTTGTCGCGTATTGTGACGCATCGCGTAGAGGGTTAGGATGCGTGTTGATGCAGAATAATAAGGTTATAGCCTATGCTTCCTGTCAGTTAAAAGTTCACGAGAAAAATTACGCTACTCACGACTTAGAACTAGGAGCGGTTATTTTCGCACTTAAAACCTGGAGACATTAACTCTACGGTACGAAGTACACCATCTTCACCGATCATAAAAGTTTGCAGCACATATTCAATCAGAAAGAACTGAATATGAGGCAACGAAGATGGGTCGAGTTGTTAAACGATTATGACTGTGACATCCGTTATCACCCCGGCAAGGCTAACGTCGTAGCCGATGCCTTGAGTAGGAAAGATCGGGTTAAGCCATTGCGAGTGCGAGCGCTAGGGATGATAGTCCAGTCGAACTTTTCGGACCTGATTCGAGTCGCTCAACGTGAGGTGTTGAAAGAGGAACAGCGAAAAGGAGGAACTTTACGACAATGAGAAGAATTTCGAACAGCGCATGGACGAAATTCTATACTTCAAAAAAAAAAAACGGGTTTGGATCCCGACCCTCCATGACCTTCGTGAATTAATCATGGACGAAGCGCATAGATCGAAATATTCCATACATCCGGGATCGGATTTGACTATTGATGATACGAATATCTGAAAGGATTTTATTAATGGCCGAGTTGGAGAAAGATATGGTTACGTATGTTGGTGAATATTTAAGTTATGCAAGCGATAAGGCTGCACACCGAAAACCCTAGGAAATGCCACAACGACAGAAAATTCGCCAATGATAGTGGGAATAAATTACAATGGATTTCGGGACGCAAATTCCCAAGATATATCAAAGGCATGACGTAAATTGGGTAATCGCGGATCGATTAACCAATCCTCGCATTTCATCCTGATCCATGACGATTACCACAATGAATTCTCGCCCAAATTCATGATGGTGAAATGGTATCTCGTCGTGGAGTACCATTTTCAATGATCTCAGATCGAAATAATCATCCTACTTCCATTATTGGAAGGAGGGGAAGGAAGCATCGAGAGCTTGAAGCTTTCTATGGGTGAATTAATTATCACCAATTTGTTAAATTGAAATTGGGCGTCACTCAGGCCAAAAGATTTGAATTGATTCGAGAAACAACCAATCGGATTTATAATATTTAGGATAAGCTGAAAGCAGCGCGAGATTGGCAAATGACTTATGCCAACGTTCAAAGGAAACCATTGTCACTGGAAAGAGGTGACAAGGCATTTTAAGGCATCACCTTAGAGAGAGGTGATATGAGGTTTGGCAAAACCGAAAATAGCTTCTTAATATATTGGACCTCATGAGACTATCTCCATGATTGGTCATTTAGTTTATCGATTAAAGTACTCCAGGGGCTAAGTACTATACATGATGTTTTGCCATGTATATGGATTGAAAAGTACCTAAGCGATGAGGCAACGAAAGTACTAGTAATGGAGGTACTCGTAGAAGTCATACTTGATATCATAAATAATTCCGTAGAGATAGTAGATGGGAAAACTAAACAGTTTGGACACACCAAGCTTTACTGATTAAGATTAAGTGGAATTCACAGCGAGGACCAGATTATACCTGGTAACGCGAGGGTGTATTCTTAAGGAAAAACCCCCACCTTTCCCTCGGAAAGGGATAGTGAGCGTGTAAAATTTCGAGGACGAAATTTCTTAACGGGGGGAGAATGTAACGATTCCGACGAAACCCGGTATACCCTAACCGGTAGATAATAGTTACGTCATATTTAATGTCGGGTACATGAATTACCATAGTAATTATACGAGAATACAGGGTTCACTGTATGGATTGTACGTGAATATATAATTCATCGTATTGAATATGCGATCAATCGATCGATAGTTATTGAAACCCGAACGAATCTAGGGTTCAATTATAGACGAGACATATGATATGTAGTGATTTTACGAAGCATTAATGCTTCGGGATAAGTAAAGTACGGCACAGAAAAAGAATTTCGATTTAATGTACGTCGGTACGTTAAACGAAACCTTTAATACCAAACCGAGCAAGAGATGATTGATCAAGCCGAAAAAGATGCGCGATAATTAATGATATGATGTTTTAAGTTAATAAATGTCATGGTTTAAGTTTTTAAATCGGTTTTATATAAATTTCATTTTTAAGCCGAAAAACGACCGTTTTAGCCTCGTTTTAAGCCGAATTAAACGTTTAACCGAAAAACAAACTGAACCAGATTATCCAAAACATTATCCGGATTACGAGAATCCAAATGAGTGGCCAAGAATGAAGAGGTGGGTCCCACCCCACCCCCACATAATTCCGATCGGATTTGGGGAGCATCCCCTATCCTTTCATTTCTTTTTTTTACAACAATCCATCCAAGTTCATCAATTCTCTCAACTTCATGATCGAAAACCCGAGATTTTTAGCAAGAAAACCGAGGTAAAAATCGAGTTATGTACGTGTTCATCTTCGTTTCTTGAGTTGGTTTGCAAGAAAATGAGGTTTCAAAGATGAAAACCGATTCTTGCGTGATCAAGTGATGTATACGGGTTATACAAGGGATCTTGGTCCAAGAAAGGAGTTAAACGAAGCAAAAATGAATTTTTACGATTTAAATCTTTGTTTTTGAATCATAACCGAAACTATAGTGTAAGAGGCTTGATCGTGAGTGTAACTTGCTTGGTATTGTGGTATGTTGGTTGTAGGTTCTGTATTTAGTGGTAGATAAGGCGGAAAGACGAGTTTGTAGCTTGTAGTGGCGGAAAACGAAATGTATATTCGGTTATGTTCGTTTTGGGATATTTGGACAGATTGTGATACGTGTAGAGTTGGGTCATGAAATTTTACAGGGATGTTCTACACATGAAAATAAGAGTTCTGTGAAGTTTTGGTAATTTTTGGATAAAGGATGAATATTTGGTGAATTTAATGCTCGGTTTTGGCCAAAAATGGTGAAAAATAGTTAAATATCATGAAAAATTCTGGAAAATTGCAGATAAGATTTTTATATCATGTATAAGTCACACACAAAATTTTAGGTCAGTTGGAGAAGTCTAAGTAGGCTTTTCGGTTAAACGAGTTCTAGGGTTTTCTAGCTCGGTTTTAGTGAAAATGGCGTGTAAAATGAGATTTTGGTTTTGCAAAAATTACAGGGGAATATGTGGATGGCAGGGGACATCCAGGAGAAATTTGGGATTTTTCTAAGATCGCTTGGTATTTACGACATATTTAGTATTTAATGGGAGTTTAAAAATAGATAAATAAATTTTAAAAATAAAAATAAATTCTGGAAATATTTTTATAAATTTCCCCACTGTCAAAAAGTCTTTTGTGCAAAATTTCAAGATCCGAGATTAAACGGATAATTATTTGTGCAAAAACAAACTTTTAAAGCTTAAAACGAGTGAACCGGTAAAGTTCGCTTAAGCGAGCTGACTGGTGTATAAAAACCCTAAAAATAGACTATTTTCATATAAATGAGTTAAACAAGTAAAAATGAATCATCCGAAAATAATTCGGATGATTTGAGTAATTTTAACCTATTTTAACAGTTTCCGGTACGCCAAAGACGGAAACGGGTCCCGCGGCCAATCGTGACGTCTAAACCGAGCTATAATTTCACATCTTTAATTAAATTATCAGTCAACCACTATTTTCGGGTCGTGTTTGACCAAACTCATTTTTGAAACATAAAAACGGATAACAGTGCTTGGCACGCAAATCGAGAAAAACGACTAATAGTAATTGTGACCATGGAACTCTAAACGATATCACAATCTGAGTCCGGAGAAGTGTTTCTGGGTTAACATTGCCCCCGAAATGGGTACAGTACTGGGTTAACAGTGTCCCCAGATGTACTGGTTAACACGGTTAAAGATTATATAAACTATAATTGTATAATAACGATCGTAGGGATCATATTACAGATTGAACGTGTTAACTGATAATGATTGTTGTTACCTGCTTGCATGTGCTAAGGTGAGTTTCACGAGCTCCTTTTTCTGAACTGTTTTCGAATATTTTCTCGGGGCGGAAGCATGTTTTTACTGAAATGTTTAAGTACATACTGAACGCATGGATTTGCGTGGATTTATATATATTTTATTGTACGGGAATCGTACGGAAATGTACTAAGATGGTAATTGTCTGAGTTGCTAACATTCTAAGGCCCCGGAACACGAGTGATTAACTGAAAGCCGGTAGAGTGTGGATAGTACTATTGGTCTGACAAACCCAACTGGTCCGGCATGGATTTGCTGATGTTTCCCAGCCAGTTGCACATGTCTATATTGGGTGTTATATTTATTTTGCTATGTAATGTTAGGCATAGCGGTTTGGGGCAGTTCCGTGGGCGGGGGATATGCTACGGGTCCGTGGGCTGGGGATATGCCACGGGGGTTGTGTGTGATAGTCAGAGGTTTCACGTGTGGGCTCAGCATAATTACATCGATAATATTATCTTATGATATGGATTTATCATGGTTTACTCAAATTGTGAAACTCACCAACTATTCGTAGTTGACCCGTTTTCTCACATGCTTTTCAGGTACAACTAAGATGAAGTGATTGCTTACGTGCTAAGTGCTTGATGTGTGTAAGATTTGCGTGCGGAATGTTAGGATACATTATAATAAATAGAATTATGTATCGTATTGTATGATGTGTGTATCACCTAGACGGTAATGAAATACGAGATAATGTAATTTGAAGTATATTAATGTATTCGGTTTTCTTTATAAACAATGTGGTTGATATCAGAGGTGTCTGTCGCATCCCGTTTACGTTTCCGTTGCGGTTACGGGGTGTTACAATAATTAACCTTGATTCAGTATTATGTATGTGTATATATTATCAATATATTAGATGAATAATGTTAAGGTGAAGCTTGAGAGAGAGAAATTGGTTAATTAACACTCAAAAAACTCTTTTCAAAAACTTACATTAAAGTGAACAGTAGTTCACTATATATAGAAGGTGATCTGGTTCGCTAACATCCCCTAGCGAACCAGCTTCCCCTTCGTTACATAAATTAACATAACGAACCATCCCCTGATTCGTTAACGTCCCCTAACGAATCAGGAGGGAATACATTATAATGTCTTAGTTCGCTAACATCCCTAGCGAACTAGACTTAACCTTAACGAACTAGTTAATAATAAACATTAATTATTACATTAATTAATAAATAAAACATTAACGATAAATACAAAGACTCTAGACGCAAAACCGTGCACTAACAATGACTGCTTCCAATTCCAAATCATGAGTTGTATAGTTCTTTTCATGTACTTTTAATTTTCGGGAGGCATATGCTACTACTTTCTTTCGTTGCATCAGTACGCATCTTAAACCTTTACGAGATGCATCACAATAAACTACCAAGTCATCAGTTCCTTCTGGAAGACTTACTAATGGAGCTTCATATAATTTTTGTTTTAAAGTTTGGAAGGCCATTTCTTGTTCTTCTCCCCAGTCATACATTCGATCTTTTTGAGTTAGGAAGGTTAAAGATTGGGCAATACTTGAAAAGTTTTCAATAAATCGTCGGTAATACCCGGCTAATCCCAAAAATTGGCGAATTTCTTTCGGTGATTAAAGTACTTTCCAATTCTTAATAGCCTCAAATTTACTGGGTCTACTTGGATTCCTTGTTGATTCACAACGTGTCCTAAAAGTTGTACTTCTTATAGACAGAATTCGCATTTGGACAACTTGGCGTATAACGTTTCTTGCCTCAATAATTCCAAGATTACCCGTAAATGTTGATCGTGTTCTTCTTTACTTTTCGAATATATCAAGATGTCGTTAATAAATTCTATCATGAATTTGTCAAGGTAAGGTTTGCAAACTCGGTTCATGAGATCCATAAATACTGCGGGCGCATTGGTCAATCCAAACGACATAACCAAAAATTCATAGTGACCGTACCGAGCTCAGAAGGCCGTTTTTGGGATATCTTCTACTGAATTCTTACTTGATGATAACTAGATCTAAGATCAATTTTTGAAAAATACTTCTCTTCCTGAAGTTGCTCAAACAAGTCATCAATTCGAGGTAATGGGTATCTGTTCTTGATAGTCACTTAATTTAATTCCCGGTAATCAATACACATCCGAAAACTTCCGTCTTTCTTTTTCACAAATAAAATTGGTGCTCCCCATGGTGAATAACTAGGTCGTATAAAGCTCTTATCTAATAACTCTTGAAATTGGTTAGACAATTCTTGTACTTCAGAGGGTGCCTTAGCAATGGGAGCTGCTCCTGGTATTAGGTAAATACGGAACGACTTGTTGAGTCCGTGGTAAACAAAACAACTCATCGGGAAACACATCTGAATACTCTTGTACCACTGGGATGTCTTCTACACGTTTTTCCTCAGGGTCCTTAATTGTTACAATCGCCAACTATAACGTACAACCTTGACGCAAATACTTTAGTGCCTTAATTTGGGATACGAGAGGTATTACGGTACCAGATTTCTCACCTTGAACAATCATTGCCTCATCATTCGAAAGAGGAATCCTAACAGTCTTATCCTTACAAACGATTTCAGCTTTATACTTAGATAGCCAGTCCATACCGACTATAACATTGAAACTTCCTAATTCCACTGGAAGTAAATAAATAAGGAATGGGTGGTCATGTAGGATAAGGGAACAACTTTGGACTATTTGGTTAACAAGTATAGACTTACCATTAGCGAGTTCTATAGTATAGGGTTTTGTTAGTTCACTAACCGACATATTTTATAAGGGTAAGAAGTTAACAGATACTAAATTTCTATCAGCGCCCGTATCAAACAAAACTAAAGCATACTGACCGAAAACTAAGAATGTACATATTACTACATTCGGATCATGACGCGCTTCACCCGATCCTTTTCAAAAAGCGTGTCCCTTAGCTGCGTTGGAAGTTGATGCCTGTGCTTGGTTCTGTCTTCTCACTGCACCCTGATTCAGGTTGGGGCAGTATCTCCGATGGTGTTTCATACTACCACATTCGTAGTAGGTACGGAGGTCATTGTGGGTGGGGTTTGTTGATTGAGTTGTGGTCGGGTTGGTTGAGGTCGAGGTGGTTGGTTTGCTTGTTGTGGCCGACTTACATTATTAGTGGTGGCTCTACAGTTGAGGGCATAATGTCCAGTCCTTCCACACTTGTGACATATTACAGGTTTGCAATCACCCACATGATGAAGATTACATTTCCCACACTTTGGTAATGTACCTTTATATGTTTCTTGTTTCACACTTGAATTGGTCATGGCATAGTTTCGGGTAGTCGGGTGGGCTCGTTTTTTTAGGGTTCCCTTGCATCCTAGTCCCATAATCAGTGTTGGGAATGAATAATGTCCAAGGAAGATTGGAATATTCTCAACCTCCTCAGAATATGGCTAAGTATGGAAACCAAGCACACTTGGACTTCCCATCAAGTTTCTACTTAGTCAAGCAAGGTATTTTGCTTTCCCACCAAAGTTATCTTCTGGAATTCCTCTTAAGTTTGCTCGTAGGACCTTACCGAGCAAAGATTGATATGGTCAAGAGGATTGAAGCCTGCTGGATGAATATTTTCTAAGGAAAATATTTTAAGTAAAGCTTACTAGGAGAACTGTTCCCCAGTACACTTAATGATTACCAGGTCTGCTCGCTAAAGACAAAAGCTACAAAATTTGCTCGATGACCTGTTTACACTTAGAATCTTTTGTAATATGTGTGAATATGTTTTGTATCAATCATTAAGGTTATCAAAAGGGAATGTCAGCTGTCAGGGTAGGCCTATAAAAGGAAACTTTAGGGCACGCCTATGAAAAAAAAAAAGCGAATATTATGATTTGACGGCTGTCTCCCTCCTATATGGAAAGCTGCCATGAATCCAAACATTCCACCTTTAAACCCTAACTGAATTTCATTTCATCCTCCACAATATATATGTAAATCTTTTGAGTTACTTTGTGTGTTTGTTACTTTCCTGTCTGTTGAGCAACATTAAGAGTATTATTGATTCCGCCTTTAATATTCTTTTTTTCTTTTCCCAAAAATAATATGTCGTAGCCTTCTTGTCAACATGTGAGTGTGGGTTACGATTGTGAGTGATTGACCTATTAAGTGAGCTATACGGGACCGAAAAGTGGTACCAGATCTTGTTTCTACTATTTTTGTGATGAACTGTTGCTGAATATTGCCGATTTTGAAGATGAAGAGTGATGTCAGCTGACAACTGTTACATTGGTTTATGATGTCAGCTGTCCTGGTCTTCATTTTTCACAGATCTACAATATTGTTGAGGTTTAAAAGTGTTTTCTTACCCAGATTTACATTAAAGTTCTTTCCTTTGTTTATAGATCTTACTTTAATTCATCCAGATTTTTCAGATATGAGGATTTAGTCCACAGAACTGGTTGTTTTTCGAATTTGCTTAGTTTTTGTTTTTAAGTTTGTTAAGTTTTATTTTCCAATTTTTTTTTTCTAAAATACCAAAAAAATATGTCTGGATCAACGGATGAGCAGGAGGTTTCTACTAACAAGATTCCTAAGCTGTATGGACAGGAAAATTACATAATAAGGAAGGTGCTATTTGAAGCTTCCGTTTGTTAATGATGATGTTGAGATGTGGAATTCTATCAAGAACGGGCCTTATGTTCCTGATGGCACAACAAACAATCAAAGAGTTGAAAGAATAATGAAAAAGAAATATGACAACGCCTTAGCTATGTTGAAACTAGGTTTATCATGGGAATTCTTAACCAGTGTAGCTCATCATACAACAGCAAAAGCAATGTATGTGCCATAGTAGAAATGTTTGAAGGGAACACCGAGCTGGAGGCTATAAAGAAGGACAGGCTGAAGCAACAACTTGATTGTGTCAAGTTTAGAGAGGGTGAAAGATTTAAGTCAGTTTTGGAAAGGTTCTATGCTATTGTTAATGAGATCAGAACAACTGATCTTGCAATCACAGACTTCGATCTGAACAAGAAATTGTTTTCATGCTTATCAGGAGAGTGGTATGCGGCCAACAAATTCATCAAGCAGAAACCAAACTTTTCCACTTTCTCCTGAAAGCTTTAGGAATGATCAACTCTGATGAAGTCTGATTAATGATATGTGCTCACTATGCTAACTAACTTCCTTAAGAAAGGTCTTGATGAGTAAGTTGTGTTTGATGTGTGAATCTGTGTTAGTTCTTAACTGATGTGTGCTTTAAATGACAATTTATGTGACTTAGGTGTCTATGATACTTAGGTTTGAATTTAGTGAATGTGTGTGATATCAGAATAAGTGTGTGTACTTCTGGATTGAAATGACCTATTCCTTTGCTTATCTAATGTCTTGAATATGTAGATAATTTGAAATGATAATGTGATTTGGATAGGATAGACTATGCATACTCTGTCTTAGATGTACATCATGTTAAGTCTGCTTGTTTTAATTGTGTCATTTAAGTTCTGATTATTCTTGAGTATTCTGCAAATTGCTTTGTCAAAAATGTGATTTCATGATAAACTGGTACGCTCAAATGAAAATTAACAGAAAACAATTTTTCAAAGAAAAATATTTTTGACAAAATTAAGCAAGTTGTATGGTGCAGAGATATGACAAGATTATTCAGTTCAAAGCTTTGTAGAAGCTTAAAAAGTTTTCAATGAAAATTGATCCAACCTTATAGGAAATGATAGTACATTGATTATTTTTGCCAATCATATGGATGTAATAGGCTAAAAATACAATTAGTACAGTCATTAATATGTATGGTTGCTTTTCATGATATGTAAAAAATGAGGTGATATAAACAAAATGAAAATGCTAAACTTAATGCGGAGATACATTGTTGAATATGCATGTTTCAAGATAAATCTCTCCGAATGATAGGCAGAAAAGTGATTACCCAATCATACACGAGCCTGTTGGTATTTGGTCACAAAAAATTGAAACATCTTATGTATATGAAAAAGAACAAATGTGAGCAACATTTTTATTATCAACCAAAAGTTGAAATATGTTCACATTTTGTTTTGAAAGAAATGCAAACATGTGGGTTAATTATTGAACTACAGAGGTGGGGCATCATTATAATTCCTAAACACCTTGAATGGATTGCTAGTAAGTCCGTATTGCGTGGCATGTAAGTCCAACGTTCAACCTCAATATGTTTGAAAGTTTTAAAAAGAAAAATTCATTAAGAAAGTTCAACATGTTCTGTCATTAAAATATTTTGACCAAATATCAAAGGGTTGAAGTCAATTTGGGGTGATATGGGGAAAGCCAAATAAGCTTTGAGAAGAGATATGGGACATCATAGTACAATAAGTGTTATCCATTTTGTATTATGCACTTAATTGAACCTTAATCATATCACCAAAGTAATGAAATTCATGCTAAGTCTAGACCTGCTATTAACCTGTCTGATCTGTCATAATAATGCTGAAAATGAAGTATTGAAAGGTGACTTAATAAATATGATACCTTGTTGAGATCTTTTCATAAAAGAAAAAGAGTTGGAAGGAAATAACTGAAATTTGATCTCATTATGCACCATTTGATCTTAGACTTTGAACTTCAATGATAAAACTGTTTGAAATATGGTTTAAGTCTAAAAGAGTTGCATTTTCATCTTGAATATGTATGGACATGTCATTTCGAGTAAGCTTTGATGTTTTTAACATTTCAAGCAAACTTAGGTGGTGTTCTTTGTAGTTTAACTCATTCGAGCAAACTTATTGATTACTTAATTTTTTGAAAAGAACTATTCATGTATTATCGAGTACACTTTGATAATTTTTTACTTTCGATTAAACTTGGATGTTCAAAAGCACACTTGATGATTATGTGATACTTATACGAATATGCCTTAAATACCTTTTTCGAGTAAACTTGGGTGTTTTCATTAAAATTTGTGTTTATCTAGCATACTTCATAGTTTTGGATTGAAATACATGATATTTTCTGAAATGACAAGTGTTTTGGAGTAAACTTTGTTTATCGAGCAAACTTCATGATTTGAGCACACTATAATATTATAATATTCCAAGTGTTCTCCAAGCACACTTGTTTATTTAAGAATATTTCAAGCAAACTTCAACTTTCGAGTACACTTTATGCTTAGAGCACACTTGTATATTAAAGGATTACAAGTTTTTCCAGCACACTTTGCACTCTTGAAGTATTTTCGAGTATACTTTTTCACTATTAAAGAAAACTTGAATGAATATCTGTTAATCTTTTGCTTTTATACGTATAATCGAGTAAGGTTTGTGAAATTAAGGTAATCGAGTAAAGTTGACAATTAAAAATTTGTCTAAGTTATTATTTTTGGATTCTTTATTGATTCCGAGTAAGGTTGCTTATTTGAAATATTATACTTGATTATTTACCTTTTGATTTATTTCTCGAGCAATCTGATATATTTGAGTAAGTTTCCTTAATTAATACCTGAGCGAACTCTGGGACGAGCAAGGGTTGCAATTGTACTTTAACGAGCAAGCTTTTAAAAGGCAAGATATTTCTACTAAGATATTTTAAAAGAGGCTTTTGGCATTATTCTCACACTAAAGGATAAAATTCTTTTAAAACCACTTTCAAAATGCAAAAAGCACACTATATAAGGAGGATTTTAATTTTTTTTAACATTTCACCTTTTCCCTCTTTTCTCTTGCATTATTGCCTGATTGCTCATCGCCATAAACTCAATCATTTTTCTTTCAATCCTAACCTAAAATTTGTCAGCCAACTAAATCCGACTCGATAAGCTTCAATTAATAGTTTTTCGAAAGTGATTGAACGAATTTAGGGTTTTAATTAAATCATCACTAACATCTCTGTTTTATGTGTAGGTTATCAATTTGTCGAAGAATAGGTTCTTGAAGAATATCTTTCTTTTCTTCTTCAATATATGACCTATATGATAAAGTTGTGAACTTTAATGACTAATCTTCATTTTGAATAAGTCTTTGTCTGTGATTGTGCAGATATGGAATATCCTTTTGATAAGAACCACAACATGTGCACTCTTCTTCAAGTCACTGATGACAATAGACTAATTGAGATGATGATAAGATGGATGTAGTGATCAAATCTCCGTTTCTCTTTGATCCACATCCCAATTATATACAGAAATCACAAACTTGATTTCTGGAACTCTGCTGAGTTGGTGGACGATATAATTGGTAGGAGGATAGAGGCTACCATTTCTGGGCATGCAGTGATGATAACTGAACAACTGATCAGGGCTAGTTTGCAATTGAATGATGAAGTTGATGCCCCAATTCATATTTCCACCAACCGTCTGCTGAGAATATTTCAAAAGACTATGGGCTATCAAGGAGATGTCCATGAGGGACAGTTCAAATAGGGGATGTTTTCGAATCTTTATAGATTTTTAATCCACCATATTATGCAGGGTTTTACGCCCAAGAGGGGTTCGTGGACCCTGATGATCAGGGATATAGCCAATGCCACAATGGATGTCATTTACAACTTTCGAGATTGATATTTGAAGAATTGGTTTCGAATTTGAGAAAGGATGAGGGGGATAGATTTTTGGTTTATCCCAGATTCTTGCAGATTATTTTCAACACAGTAATCCTTGATTTACCAACTTTTGGAACAACTCATGCTTTACAAGATCCTAATGTTTATAGAAGTATAGTAAGGTTGGCAGCCACTAGCAATTTTAATCCGAAGGTTGAATTTGATATACTCCCGTGGCTGATTAATCATGACTTGGAGATTTTGGCGGTTCCAGAATCACCTAGGGTGACTTCTGAGGAGGAAGGAAGTGAGGATGAAGATGAGTCAGATTCTGATGATGATCCTGATGGTAGAGGAGATGGTGATGATAATAACAATGATGCTGGAGGAAATAATGATGATGCTGTGCATCATGTTGTGGAGGAGATTGTGGAAAATATGTCTGAGGCTCATGGAGAGAATTTAAACCAACCCATTCCTACACCACCTATCTCACCCCAAAATCAGCCCTTAAACCAAGACCTATCACCCCATAACACCAACACAAGAACCACATCCCATCCCCACCAACATCACCACTAAACCAAACCCAATCACCAACCCATTCCAAAACCCAAACCCAAAACCTAAACCAAACCCAATCACTAACCCATTACCAAACCCAAAACTTAAACCAAACCCAATCACCAACACATTCCCAAACTCAAACCTTTACTCAAAACCCAGATCAACCTATACATGAACCATACATTACTCAACATGTCCTAGCCCACCTCATTAACCAGCCCAACACACCATACCAATCTCCAACCAAATCACAAAATTATGAACAACCCAATATCCCAACGTTTAAAATCATTCACATACACACCTTTAATCCAAATCATAAACCCATTTCCCTCAACAAGCACAAAAATTCTTGAAAGCCCACCCCGTGACCCATCCAACCCCAAACAAATATTCCTGACCCATTCCCAATTTCACCTGCCAACCCTTCTTCCCCTGATGCCCATTTTAACCTGTTGAGCAGGCACATGGATGATTTAATTGAAAATGTTAATCTACGAAGGGAAAATGAGGAACTGAGGACAAAAAATGCTGATCTTGAGTCAAAATTGACACAGGCTATGAAACATATTCAAACCCTGGTCACTAAGGTTGAGAAGACCTCAGCTGCAACAAAACAGGGGGAGAATCCACCTGTGGTCAATACAAATAATGATGGAGATGTTTTGAAAACAATCAGGATATATATGGGAGTGATGAGAAAAGTGTTGTGGATGAGGAGGACGTGGATGGATACGAAGCTGATGTGTCTGAGGAAGTGTTTCAATATTATGATATAAATGATGTGGTGGTAAAGAAGGATGTGAGAGATGAGATTGTGAAGGAAACTGAAAATGAAGTAAATGAGGCTGAAAAAGAAGATAATGCTGTGCTGACTAAAGCCATAGCAACCGAGGCTATAAGGACTGAACCTCAGACTGATTTGATCATGGAGGAAGGAATTGGTACTGAGGAAGTTGTAATATTAGGAGAAACTGTGGTATTAACAGACAAAACGGCCGAGGTAGATGAAGATTAGGTTGATGTGACTTCAAAGCTCATGGATATGAATGAGGAGCTAGAAGATCTATATGTTGAAATTGACAACTTTCCCAGTGAACCAACTCAGGTAAGGGAAGTTGGTCCATCTAGACCTGTGACTTTGGAAGAAGAAAAGAAAAAATTAAAAGGAAAGGCTGTTGTTGAAACTGAAGATCAATTACAACCTCTTGAAACCAATAAAGTCAAATCGAGTGATGAGGTACTGATTATTGATGAAGGAGCTGAAAAGGCTGCAAGAAGACATGATGAGATTGTAGGGGAATGGATGCAGAGGGACATAATCTCTAGGTTCTTAACTGATAACAAAATTGAAGATCAAAGGATCATACTGGAAGAGGCTGTACTGAAAAAGAATTTGGGTGAAAGTCAAGGTGAGTTAGATCAAGAAGTGATTGAGGGGCTGCTAAGACTTCAACAAACTGAAAAAGCTGACAATTCTTTAGCTACAGTCCTGTATCAATTCAAGAAAACCCCAGAAACTCATGAAATAAAATCACCTGAGCAAGCCACTGTTGAGCCTGAAAATGACGATAAACATTAGCAGTTGGTTGCTGACGTAGTTGGAGAGTATGTGACTCAATACTTATCTAAGACGTGGGACTAACAGATTATTGATGGCATAATGGAAAATCAAGAAGATTGGGATCCAGATTATTATAATAAATATGCAAAGAAATATGTAAGGAAGAGGAAGAGGGGTGATAAAAATTAAAATACTGATGAACCCATCCCAAAGAAACAGAAAATTCCAATCAATGCCATACCTATTCAATCAATGAAACCTACTAATGTTAAAGATGAGCCTGAACCAAATGAACCAAAAATTGATGCAGTTTTTGATCTATCTGAGGATGATGATGATGATGATGATGTTATACTTGATTCCCCGCATGTAGATATGACTGATGAACACATGGAAGATATACAAATCACGTTGAATGAAGTTGAAAGGAAAGATCCTAAAATCGTAAGTCTCAAGAATCATGGTTACAAGTTTGAAACACTAGCTCCCATGACTGATGAGGAGTTGCAGGTATTACTGGATGAGAAGGTGGGGGATTTGAAGAAAAAGATGGAGAAGTAAAATAGGGAAACTTAAAAGTTCCATGCATATTTAAGACTTCATGGCCTTTTTGAAAAGCAATTGAGTCATATGAAGTTTGAACAATTGGAAATTGCTTACAATATAACAATTGAAAGTGTCAAGAAGGAAGAATTTGAAAGGATGAAGAAGAAGGCATTTGATCAACATACAAAGATTGAAAAACTCTATAATAAGTATGGTGGCAAGTGCAGATATTTAATTGATCATGGAATGGAAATAACTTATGTGGATAAAATGAGTAAGAAAGAAGTTGTAGAAGAATTCAACAGGATATCAAAGAAAATTCAATCTAAAACCAGTTCCAGCAAAAGAAAACCCAAACTGATCACTTTAGCTGAGAAAGAGAAGAGAGCATGGGAAAATGAACAAGTGAAATTATTTGATAGGCTGATGAAGCTAGGGGTGAAGGAGAGAAGATATAAAATCTGAGCATCAAAGAGAAACTATCTATATACGAGTCTGAGAAAGTTAAATTCAATAAAGAGAAAGCAAAATCAAAAATTTCTCAAACTCCTCCTCTGGTTGTTGTGAAAGAAGAACCTCTTGAGCCCTGGGAAGATGAAAACAAAATCAAAACCTTGAAAGGTTTGATGTTATGTAAGGGCAAGGATGAGGGTGTTTTTGATAATTTGGGCAAAGGGCAGTTAAAAGAATTATTTTATACAGAGAAAGAAGAATGGGAGAGACTGGAGGCTGAGGAGAGAAGATTACTACAATTTCAGTGTGAACCTAGGGGTGAACCGATTGTAAGCCAAAGATTTTTCCCTGTAGGTCCAACTGATGATGAGGTGAAGAAGATGATAACCACATTGGCTAAAGAAGGTGGTGATTACTTGAAACTTATTTTGATACCAAAAGAGCAAATCATCAACTGTATGAAAAACTTGGGCATGTGAGAAGGCCAATCATCAAAAGGAAATACACTCAAAGGTCTTCCACTGTAAGTGTCCCAGTGCCAACCACCAGAGCCTCACATCAAAGTCAACAAAGGCCACCAACTGATGTGGACCTTCCAAAGAGGCTGCACTTTGATGCAAGAACTGAATCGATGAAATTCATAATGAACAGTGGTGAGTTGAGGCACATTGTATTCAAAGATGATTTTCTAGACTTCAAAAAGGAACATTTGGAAGAAATGGCAACTCTGAGCTTGTATGATTACCAAGACAGGTAGAGCTTTGCACGAAAACAACAAAACGAACTATCCAAACATTTAAGAGATCAAGCAAGGAAAGAGTTCCCGATGCTAAACAAGAAGAGGAAGTTGGAACTATCTGAGTTTGAAAAGAAGAAAAGGTAGAGGACATTCATGGATATTATGATAATTGAGGCTTCTTACAAAAAGAAGACCAAATACCACAATCCTCTTGCCAACTTAAAGGAATGCTTGAGTTTGAGGCGGCATATGACCAGGCCAAATTCTAAAGTCAAAAAGAAGGAAGGATTACTCAGATTGTCTTTGAACCACATGATCAATCCTTCATTCTTAGAAACTCCGATGGACTGACCCTGGGCATCATACAACATGACACTGATCTTGAATTTCTTCATGTGGAGGGCTTGGAGAATATATTCAGGTGGACTCTGCCCTCCCAGCGTCCACACCACAGGGAGATATTCTTATTCAAAGAAAAAGCCACGGCAGTCAGACTTGACAGAAGAAGAGAGTGATCAAGTTCAAGACAATGATGACTCTTCTTCTAGTTTAAGTTTAGTTTGTAGTGTCATAGAGACAGAATTATCACTTGTAAGTTTTTCGTTACGATATGTAATTTCATATTTTTGATGTGTATTTTTGAAAAGTGTATGTAACCTATTAGGTGTTTTGGTGTAGCTGAATGTGTTCCATTCTAGGGGGGGATTGTTGGGAATGAAAATGACCAAGGAAGATTGGAATCTTCTCAACCTCCTCAGAAAATGTCTAAGTATGGAAACCGAGCACACTTGGACTTCCCAGCAAGTTTTTACTTAGTCAAGCAAGGTATTTTGCTTTCCTAACAAAGTTATCTTTGGAATTCCTCTTAAGTGATAGAAC
Organism: Bidens hawaiensis; assembly: GCF_021521415.1. Classification (NCBI taxonomy): domain Eukaryota; kingdom Viridiplantae; phylum Streptophyta; class Magnoliopsida; order Asterales; family Asteraceae; genus Bidens; species Bidens hawaiensis. The sequence goes on from NW_027491162.1 coordinate 65,358, forward strand.
AAGCAAGCTTCACTTCATCAAGCAAGTTTGTTCTTCAAGTCAAGCAAGGTTTGTTTCGGAGTAAACCCTTGACTAAACCAAGCTAAAACCAAGTCTATTGGTGGATCGAACAAGGTTTATTTATAATAAACAGTGGTCCCAGCAATCTTGAAGGAAGTTGATGAAGAATTTACTTAAGGACTTCTATCGATCAAGGTTTGAACCCAGAGCAAGCTACAATGTTGCCATCACACTTGGGCTTGTTCAAATAAGTTAAGTTAACAAAAGATTGAAGGGATCTCTGAAGAACAAGTTTGCTCATAGGACCTTATCGAGCAAAGTTTGATATGGTCAAGAGGATTGAAGCCTGCTGGATGAATATTTTCTAAGGAAAAAATTCTAAGTAAAGCTTACTAGGAGAACGGTTCCCCATCACACTTAATCGTTACTAGGTCTGCTCGCTAAAGACAAAAGCTGCAAAGCTTGCTTGATGACCTGTTTACACTTAGAATCTTTTGTAATATGTTTGAATATGTTTTGTATCAATCATTAGAGTTATCAAAAGGGAATGTCAAATGTCAGGGCAAGCTTATCAAAAGGAAACTTTAGGGCACGCCTATGAAAAAACAGACACTGAGCGAATATTGTGATTTGACGGCTGTCTCCCTCCTGTACGGAAAGCTACAATAAATCCAAACATTCCACCTGGAAACCCTAATTGATTTTCATTGTATACTTCAAATATATATGGAAATATTTTGAGTTACTTTGTGTGTTTGTTATTTAACTGCTTGTTGAGCAACATTAAGAGTATTATTGATTATGCCTTTAATATTCTTTTGTTCTTTTCACAAAAATAGTATGTCATAACCTGCTTGTCAACACGTGAGTGTGGGTTACGATTGTGATTGATTGAGTTATTGAGTGAGCTATACGAGACCGACAATCAGATCTCCTTAAACATGATGTTTCTCCCGGCATACTTATTACTCCACTTCTCATGAGGTCAAAAGTAACTACACCAGCTTGGGAAACAACACTTTCCAATGTTAGGTGGGCTACTGAGTTTACTATGCTCATCACAGCAAGGTTAATCCCCATATATAACGTCCGATACGTTTGGATTCCGGTGTAACTAGCCACGGTACTAAGCGAGATAGTTCGTTAAAGCAGTTTGTGTATCCCACATGGTCAGCACCCTTCATTTCCAAGTTCCACAACTCATGTTCTAACCTTTGAATTTCACTTTTGGGAAAAAAATATTCTAGTAAAAGGGTCTTGAGTTCGGCCCATGACATACGGTTTATAGCCTCTTATCCCTTTACTGAACCAATGTGTTCCACCACATCAAAGCATGATCCAGAAACATACTTGTAGAGAATTTGACTATATGGTCTGGTGGACATTCACTAATGTTAATTACGAACTCGGTCTTTTCAATCCATTTGACAAATTCGTTAGGTCCCTCAGTACCTTTGAATTCAGTCAAGTTACACAACTTGAATTGTTTAAACGAATATTCCTGACGTGGGGGTTATTGGTTGTTACGATTGTTACCGGTATTTGTTTGAGCATTAACATTCACAGTTGTGTAGGTATTCAGTGTGGGAGTTGGATTTGTGACATTATTGCTGTTCAAAACGGGTTCAGGGTTCCCAATGACATTAACAGTCGGGCGAGTATTATTACTGTTTATAACATTATCAGTAGTCAGCAGGGTAGTTACGCCCGAAGCTACATTAGTATACGAATGGAAGCATATTATTAGTGACCGTAGTGGTGCTCAAGGTTGGTTAACAGTTGTGTTGGCACATATGCCAGCAGTGACTTGTGCTACAATTGTCGGTATCACTGCATGCAGTTGGCGAGCTATCATTGCGGCTACTTTTGCCTCAGATATAGGGTTAGCTTTCTTCGGGGCCATTCTATAACAATAATCAAATATATAATAATTAATACCGTTTCCACCATAATAAGCATAATATAATGATACTACAAATCACAAACACACAACTATGCCAAAGAATACGTTTGTATTACCTATAACCATTACTGTACATATGCATCTAAATATTAGCGCATAGGCTTAACCTTGTATAGGCCAGCGCTTGAATATGCGTATCAAAAATTTTCACTGACATATAGACTTAACCCGATAAAGGCCAGTGCTTGTAATAATAGTAAACCGTAAACAGTTCCCAAGTCAGCCCAACATGCTGCTACAAAATGCTGCATGAGATGTCAAAAGACTATGTACAATAGTGTATGCTACCCATATGTGTCTCCTTATGATATAATAACCATACAACAACGGCCAATAAGGCTGCAATAACCGACATACAGACCCACAATGGAGATGCCATCTGATCCATACGCCAACGATAACAGGCGTTGGACCTCCTCAGATCTCTCATGCTCCGATGTAGACAACAAACATCTCAACGTGTTTTTTGTCTAAATTGATTAAGGTCATTTATCGATGTTAAGTTGGCTAATACATGATCGGTTATCACTCCTAACCTAGTAGAGTCAGACATGGGAGGTGATTCCTGGATTGGGGTTGGTACACCCCAGGCAGGGACATGTATCTCGGTGACCTGCACTCGCGAAGTCTCCCCCCTATGATAAGTTGAACGGGGTGGGGATAGGGTGCGCTCTGGTGGGTGTACAGTAATGCGAGCGGTCTGGTAGATTCTGTGTGTAAGAGTGGGTGGTGAAGTATGAGGTACAAGAGGTGTAGGGGATCTAGGTGGAGAATGATAGGCACTAGTGGCTCCTGCTCCTACATCATTTCTTGGATATTCCCTAGGGGAATAGGGGTCACAACGATAGCCCGATAAATTAGGCTGGTCAGTAAGTACCTCGTGCGGGACCACATCCATTCAAGTTCATCCCGAGAATTATCAGAATGTATCCTTAAATATTATTTATTCCCATAGCTAATCGAGTCTATGGTTACATTAGGGTATTTTAAGGGACAACCTAATTCTTTATAACCAATGGCTCTGATACTAACTTCTGTGACACCCCGACTAGGTAATTGCGGAAGCGAAATACGTGAATGTAATAGACACCTATGGTATCAACCACATTGTTATAAAGAAAATTTACAACTAATTTACATCATATTACACTGGTTGGTACTAAGTTTACCAACTAGGCGAAAAACACATAACTATTTCTCGTGGCTACTTATTCTTTATTATATACTTGTATTTATTTACAGCGATTCAACTTCACTCTTAACACCGAGCACATAAGAATTTCATTCCAACTTTGGCTTACCTGAAAAGCATGTTAAAACAAGTCAACTACGTCTAGTTGGTGAGATTCAAGTTTCACGAGTACGAACAAAACCCAGTATACGTGTTCATAAATTTCACAGTATGTATGTATGTATGTATGTATGTATGTATGTATGTATGTATGTATGTATGTATGTATGTATGTATGTATGTATGTATGTGTATGATGTTTTTATACTAAGCCACAAGTGAAACCAAAACGAGCTAAAAACACATGGCCACCCCTGCCTATGCACTCCCGTTGGCATTTAACAACACTACCACGCAGGTACTATGTCTAACACCACATAGCGGAATATAACAAGTTTAAATGATAATGTGTAACTGGGTTAACATGTCTCGGCATACCCCACCGACCCTGTCAGTTGGGTTTATCAAACCGATAGTACTATCCACACGTCACCGGCACGAAGTTAATCACTTGTGTTTGTGGGGACTTTTAAGTGTTAGTACTTAGATAATTCACATCATAACTAGTTTTCAAGTACATAAGTATATGTAAACATGCTTTCCACCCCAAAAGTTCGTACAACAGTTTAGAAAGTGAGGTTGTGAAACTCACCTTATCGTAGTTTGAACTGGTAACACGTATCAGTAACTAGTGTCTCCCGATTATAGCTTGAGTCCTATAATCGGTAGTGTACTATTATTACTAGTACAATGTTCAAACTAATCAGGCTGTTTATTTAGTTTGGGTATAACTATTAGGCCCAAAACATGTCAGTAGTCTTAGATTTTGACGTTGTATGTAATGAAGTGTTCAAAACCTGACTTGGCTCAGTTTCACCGTTTTCAATGCCTTGACAAGTTAATCGTTTTCGCGTTTCGGAAATAGGTAAGATCACACAAACTTAATTAAACATGCTGTTTGATAAAGTGATTTGATTTATAAAAGAAATCTAAGGTTTCAGTATCTGGATTGGTCGCAGTTTCCATTTTCATACGGGTTTGATTATACAAAACGTGTATAATCCACCCGAACTGTCCGGAAGTCTTGTAAAAAGTTTGTTTTTATCAAATTCATTGAAAACTATGATATTTGACCACTTTTGACGTATTGACATACCGGTCAGTTCGTTAAACATAATGCCGCCGGTTTTGTTAAACTATATATAATATAAAATTTTAAAGTATCATAACTATTTATTAATTATCTATAAATTATGAGAATTTTTATATGAATAAACTAAAATCTGAAGAATTTTATAAAAGTATTTTTAAATTTTTACACTTAGCGATTTATTTATAAAAATTCATTTTACGTGTTATAGTTAACCGATAAATAACCCGTTTATACCAAACGATTCCCAAAGAATCCAATAATTTTAATGAGTGATCACAATACCAAAAAATAATCTCTGTAAAATTTTCAGAACCAAATTCTTTGGGCAAAATACATTTTTGTGTATTTTTCGGCCGTTAAAGCCCTTTTAAAACGCAAATGCACAAACTGTACTTAAACATCTAATAGTCCCAAATTTTACCAGTGATCTTACCATCACATTTATGAGTTCCAAACCAAATCGAATAATTGTTTAAGAAGTTTATCTATTTTTCTTAATAAAACGCCAATATACAGTAATAAATTCGCCAAATATTATCCGTTTATCGAAAAATTACCAAATTTGAACTGGAACTCACTTATATAATTCCTAATGTTCCTGCAAATTTTCACAACCTAAAAACAAGCACGTCACATCGAAGTACAAACAGCCCCTAAACGAGTAAACCAGTAATACCTTGTCTGTTTTTCGATCGGTTAAGCTTTATGCTCGAGTTTTCAGATCTTTGGTCACAAAGTCAGTGTATCTACATATCATATAACATAAAAACAAGCATAAATCATCCATCATCAAAACTTTTTAGTTAGGGTTTCAGTTAGAGTTTCAAACCGAACTTTTAAATCGTAAAAACGCTATATCAACATTCTAATTCGTGTTTTTCGTCAAAAATCTTTATGGTTCTTATTAGTAAACATGTTTTAGATAAGAACATGATATTAGGTGCTTTTAATAGGTTTTGGATGGTTAAACTTGCTTAATACTAATCAAAACATGATTATTTATGTTTATAAGAGATTAAATCATGATCAAAAGCTCATAAAATTTAAGTTATACCTTAGGGTTTGGCTGGAACAAGGAAAAACACTACAGGTTTTTGAGTTGGTTTGACAAAATATGTGCAAAATATCTAGTAATAAGGTTATATAAAAAGGGGGGATGGACCCCTTAGTTGCGGCCAAACAAAAGGGGGTTCCATTGGGCCTCTCTTTGGTCCATTATTTCCTCTTTATGTGTGCCAAAGTTTGGTCTCGGTCCAAAATTTAGTTTGGGTTCGGTTTTTTGCAAGAAAAATGTGCGAAAAACAGCGCGAAAACAAACGTTTTTCGACTCATTTTTGAAAAATAATAAAAACATGTTAAATGGTTGTAAAAACCCAAAACATTTTCATGGATTGCTTAAAACATGTCATATAAGTGTTCTATAAATCTTTTTCGGCTCGACGGATGCTACAATGCTCGTTTTGATGTTAACAATTGCGTTTAAAGTCATAGCGTATCATTAAACTAAACCTTTTTCATTTAAATGGTTTTATATGTATTGGGGTCAGATGTTAGCCACTATAATGTATATATCACTCATATATAACCCCTCAGTATATATACATGCCATAATCAGTATCGGTCGGTTACTTGTTTAATCACTACGAATTAACTGATTTATCGTTTATTCACTACGTAGTAAATAAGGCATACCAAGTTTTGTCATGAATGTCATAGAATGTAACGTATGTTGCCTGATTAATTATAACTCACTCAGCATAGCTGACTTTTAGTATGCACGCAGGCAAATAGGTTAAAGCAGCTAGCTTGAGGGAGACACATGACATTGGACTGAAGAGGCTGACATCTGAAGAGAAGAAACTTTATGATGTTTACAGACAAGATTTGAATGTTTTGTAATTAATGGTTGATTCTTTATATTCCGTGAAAAGTTTTAATTCACTATGATATCTAGAACTATGTTTGTGAGATAATCCAACATCAAAGTAGGGCACTCGGGCTCGGGGCCTTACAAGTTGGTATCAGAGCATAAGTTCGAGAGAAATAAGAATCCTATATTCTTGACTCAAACAAAGAATGGGACTTAAGTAAGAAAAGAAAGAAGATGTCAGTTCAAGAAAGCCATGTGTCGCTCTAGGAAGCTCGAGAACGGTAAGGTACATGACTAAGTTCATGTAAAGATTTAGAAATATATGTATACGCATGTATAAATGCTAGCTTAATTTCTAGAGAAGAATGTATGAATGTTAGCTTAATTGTTAAAAAAAGAATGTGTGTATGCTAACTTAATTTCTAGGGATACGAAGGTTGGTTATATGTATGTTTGCATGATTGTGTGAGTAGTAGAAACTAGCACAAGTGAAATCATAAAGAGAAGTATGTAGGACATTCGGAGTAACATAAAGAGTTAATTACACTTGGATATTGTCATTGACTACTTACCTTACTAATAATGTGCTAAATAATTCCTAGAGTGATAAAGTTTGTGTTTCCTTGGAGATAAGATAGATGACTGGGACGACCACGAGGAGGTCGTACTAGACACTATGGTAAGACACGTGCCAACCAGACACCCTTTTTGAAGAAGGTGTGACAAAGCAATATACGAAAGCAGTGGGACTCCGACTTTAGGAAGTAATAAAGAAAGATCACACTTGGAGCTTGTAGTCATATACACTAAGGGAGTTGCTCAATTGTTTCGCACTACAATGTCAACAATGTTCGCTGAAGCATCAAAGGCAGCCCAAACTAGGAAATCCAAGTGGAAGCAACATAAAATAAACGGAGATAAGCCAACTAGAATGAGTCAAAACATGTAGTTTGCTTGCAATAGTTAGCCCCATAAGGGAACTTGTTGGGATCGTGAGTAATGAAGCGAATGATGAGAATGCAGTGATGATCTAGAATGACGGGTGTGATTGTCAAAGTATTCTAATTGAAAAGGCATGAAAGGATGAGGCTACGATTGAGATGAAAAAAGTGAAAATTGTTTTGTAGTGTGCAACTATCCAGAAGTGTTCCCAGAGGACCTTCCAGGGTTACCACCGGAACGAGGTGTAGAATTCTAGATAGAAGTAATACCAGGATCAGAACCCGTCGCGAAAACACATTACCGCCTGGCGCCATCTGAGATGAAAGAGTTAATGTCCCAACTATAAGAACTTGTCAACAAAGGTGTTTTAATGAAAGGTGTTTTTCTGTGGAGTGTACCGGTGATATTCGTGAAGAAGAAAGATGAAAGTATAAGAATGTGTATAAAATATCGCTAGTTGAACAAGCTTAAGGTGAAGAATAGATATTCGTTGCTACGAATTGATGGTTTGTTCAATCAATTGCAAGGTGCTAGTTAGTTCTCATGAATGGACATCATAGCAGGGTTTCATCAACTGAAAGTGAAGGAGGCAGACATCCCTAAGACTAAGTTTTAGACGATATGGACACTAAGAGTTTCTCGTGGTATCGTTTGGATTGAAGAATGCTCCAGCAGCATTTATGATTATGATGAATAGGGTATGTCATCCGATCCTAGACAAATATATTGTTGACTTATTGGCGATTGTTTTGATTTATTCAACGAATAAGTCCGACCATGCCAAACACTTGAAATAAGTGTTGGAAACGCTAAAGAAAAAGAAGTTGTATTCTAAATTTTGTAGTGATCCATCTATACATATCGTAATAGTGTGAAGTATTTCTTTAAGAAGAAAGGACTGAAGATAAGGCATAGAAGATGGTTAGAGCCGATAAAGGATCATGAGTGTGAAATCAAGTATTATCTTGGTGAGGCTAATGTGGTTGCTGACGCAATCAGCCATGAGGGTGAAGAAGTTATCGCAACAATTAAGTCGTATAAATTAGTTAGCACTTCGGATTTCATGAGCGATTTCAACGAGGCGAAGCTTGAAGTTATAAAGGGTGTGAGCAAGATGAAAAAGGAATGAATTTTCGGGTTAAACCGAGATTTGGAAGATAATACTTATGATGAGAAAATCAGATTTGTCGCCTGAGGATTCCACGTCATGGAGATCTTCGAGGGCAATTCCTAGATGAAACTTATAAGTATAGATACTCGATTTACATCGAGGCTTCGGAAGGAAAGATGCTGGTTAGAATGAAGGCAGACACTGATGAAAGTGAAACCCTTAAGCAAAAGTAAAGTGAAAATGGGTTCATGTAAGTGATCGCTGTTGAGGGACATGATAAATTGCCTATACGTACACGGAAAACCGTAGTATTATGAAGGTGAAACCTGCAATAATGTAGCAAGGAGAGGCAAGAAACCAAGGACAAAGCAGGAAAGACATGTAAATAAAGTGTAGAGATGATTTAGACTTATGTTGAGTTGGATTAAGTCTTAAAACGAATGATTAGTGTTGCGACTAATAAACATGTGATCAAGAGTGGGACATCATCTAGAACAATATTGATATAATGGTATTATAAATGTCTATAAAAAGGCTAGGACATGCTTGGAAAGAAAGTTGATTAGGATAAATAGTTATGATATATCAGGCAACCTGATATGCAGCAGCGGACAACAATAGATTCAGAAGACAAGAAAAGACTTAATTAGTCAATATAAGGATGATGTATCAGCAGGGACTTCATGACCAAGCTACCTTGGATAGTGACAACTCATGAACCCTATGTTAGTAAAGGGATAAAAATGAAAAGATAATTAATTGGTGATTTAAGAAGTTCTCCGTAAAGTTATGTCACGATTGTGCTCAAGTATTGTAAGAGGTGTTCTATCTTAAGGAATAGACAAAGGGATTTCGGGGAGTAATCCTTAAGGAGAAACTGGGAAGGTTTCCTTTTATGGATTAATATGTTTTGAACGTATTGCAAAGCCGTATATTTGCTAATGGTTGTAATTGGATAGAAGGGTCATTCAATGTCAAGGGTTGTGATAGTAAGTGCAATGTTTCTATTTAAGTGAAAATAAAGAAAAGCATGCTTAAGGAAATGATGGGACTTGCTAAGTCAAGATAAGGAATCGTATCATCGAGGACTTCACGCACAAGCTACCGTGGATAGCTAAAACTAATGAACATCACTCTATGATTGTGAGACAAAGGATAAACCAGTAAGATAGGAAGCTAAGTCGGTTCAAGAATACATGTAAATACAAAAGTATTCCTATTACAAGGACTAAGTAGGTTTCGAGGTCGAAATCTCTTATAAGGTGGGTAGACTTGTAACATCCCAAATTTTGTTTGATATTTTAAATGAATCGGGGTTTAAATAAAGTATAAAATATAAATGGAATTATCTAAAGTATGAGGGTATTAAGTGTCATTAGATGAAAAGTTAAACATGAAACCCTACTCTCTTCCTATAAATGTAGCCACCATCTCATTATAACCATCCAAGCCTCCAAACTCATTCTTTACCAAATTCCCGTTTTTGATAGAGCAACCCACAAAGACCCAACGATTACTGGAGATCTAACCGTCGGATCGTTAAATTTTTACAGAGTGTTCATAGCATAAAAATGAAGATTTACACAAGTAGGATATTCAATTAGAGGTCGGGAAGTCCAGTTTTATTAAGGAAAACTTTTCTGCTAAAAATGAAGATTTCCGGAAACTGTTTTGATTTTCAGTGACTGTAGCTGCTATTTCCGGGGACGGTGAGGTGATGGGTTTGTAAATAGTGACGAGACGGTTCCAAGGCCACTTGAATCACTCAATCCCGAGTTCGTTTGGTATGGTTTTGGTCAATTCGAGTGATTTCGAACATAGACATCAAAGGTACATTTTTATTAAAAAGGCTTACTTTTCGTGTACGAAATTGCATGAAACTTTGTAGGATGGTAGATCGGGTCACAATTATTGATAAAGTAATGAACTTGTTAGTAAATGGGTTAGTTGGTTCGACTCGGGTAAAACGAGTAATGTTCGGTTCATAAAATGAAACTAAGTTGGATAGTAAACTGGACCATGAGATGTATGGAAAACATAAACTTCATGGTAAAAGAGTTAGTGGCTCACAACTGGGACGAATGGGTGACGTTCGGAACAACTAAAAGCAAGAAAATGAAGTTGTTAGGACCCATAACTCGTTATATTGGTAAAACGAGTCGTAGGGGGATGAAAGAAAATGATTAAAACAGAAAGTGCATGACTAACCAGTTTTGAATCGAATTATAGGAATTCGATTCATTTGGAAGTAAGTCGATTCGATTCGTCTAATAGTCAATTCGATTCGTTTGGAAGTAAGTCAATTCGATTCGTTTAAAAGTCGAGTCGATTCGTTTGAATATTTTATTCTGTTAGTGCAGGTTTTGTGTCTCGAGTCTTTGTATTTATCATTTTGTATTTATCATTTATTATAATGTAAAAGTTATTATTTTTATAGACTAGTTAGTTATGGGATGTCTAGTTCGTTAAGGATGTTTAACGAACTAGAAGGTTAACTTAATGTTCCTCCTAATTCGTTAAGTATGTTTAACGAATGGTAGTTTAGTTCGTTATACTTATAATATTGTAATGTATTGTAACGAAGTGGAGGCTAGTTCGTTACGGAATGTGTAACGAACTAGATCCATCTTCTATATACTCTGTCCAATCTCTCTCTCGATCCAAGCTTCATACATATAATCTATTACTAATATATATACACATAATACACCTAATATAACATATAGATATACTAGTTAACAGTAATCATGAACTAGATCGATTAATGGTATTAGATCTTAGATCTCAGATCTGAGGCGTTCTTAAGTGGTATCAGAGCTTTCGGGGTTCGATTGCTCTCGATCTGGTGTTATAATTAGTTAATTGAAGTATTATAAAGATTAGATTGGTTTTATTTAGTTTTGGATTGAATTTGATTGAATTTTCAGTTGATTTGGTTGGTTATGAACATAATTGAATTGGATTTGTGATTAGTAAGGTATAAGGATTGTGTGTTTGAGTGGAATTGAGAATTAGATTGGATTTGTGTTGTTTTGGTTTGGATCTGTTGGTGTCCAAAACAAAGTGGTCTTTTTGGTAAAATTGGGTTCGAAATTGGGTGAATTAAGTTACGAGATGTTGCGATTTGGTTTCGCAACGAGTTTACGAGTAATTTGATACATCATTTGAACGATTTGGTGTTGTATCGTAGGAGTATTGCAGATTTGTGTTTGTTCTTGCATGTTCTTCATTTTCCATATTTCTGGCAAATGATGATGAAGATTTGAATATCTTCATCATCTGTTGAAGATTCATCATCTTTAAGCAATTCATTATTGTAGTTCGTTAAGTTTAAGTAATTCACCACTTAATTCTTTACTCAGTTCGTTATCAAGTTTAGTTCGTGTTATTTAATTCGTCAGACACGTGGTCTGATTCGTTAGCCTTGTGACTAACAAACTTTTGCCACGTGGCAAAGTTTGTCAGAGTTTGTTACAACCGTTTTTAACAACCTAATTCGCTCACTGTAGTTGATTCGTTATCAACTGTAGCTACTTCGTACTCTTTGATTCGTCATCTTGAATCAGTGATTCGTTATTCTAATTCATTAAGTTGACTCAGAGATTCGTTACTTTAGTTCGTTACATTGAATTTAGATTCGTTAATCTAATTCGTTAGACTGATTCGTCAACTTGACCTGATTCATTGACTTAGTTTGTTAGTAATTCGTTACTAATTCGTCATACGCTAATTCGTGTGATACTGTTCCTTGTTCGTTACTCAGATAACATTCAATTCGTATAATTGTTTCATTATTTTAGTTCGTTACAAGTTTTATTTCAGTTCGTTATAAACACTGTTCATAGTTCGTTATACTTATTGTTCACAATTCGTTAATCTTATTATCAAGATGGCTGGTTTTTATGCATTAGCCTCTCAAAATGCACTCATGAAAAAAATGTTACAATTGGATACTGAAATTGGATCTCATTCCAAGTGTCCTTGATTGATGAAATTTAGCGACTTTGCTAAATGGAAACCTCGTTTTCGTGCTCATCTTGGTTTCTGTTCATCTTGACTGTTCTTATTGTCTTGATGAGGTTTATACTGTACCGATGATTGGAGATGAGACTATTGGTTTTACTCCTAAGGCTATTTCACAATATTCTCAAGAGGAGAAAAAGGCGTTAGAGATCGAAACAAAGCTCATTCGACTCTTACTATGGCTATACCAAACAATATATTCCATCAAGTGGGAAGTATCAAAATTACTGCTTCATTGTTTCAACACATCAGAATGAGAAGTATGGGTAATACTGAGGAAAGTAAAAAGGTTATGTTAAAGTTTCAATTCAGAAACTTTAATCTACTCAAAGGTGAAACTGTTGAGGAAATGACTACTCGTTTCAATCATTTAATTGCTGAAATGGACAAGTTAATGATTGAACCATCTGAATCTGATAAGATTGACACAGTAAAAAATGTTTTACCTAGTTCTTACTCGACAATCTTAATGGTGTTGAAAGAGAATAACTATTTCAAGACTGAGGATTTGACTGCTTCTGAGTTTATGCAAAAAGTTGAAGCTCGAGAATATGACTTGAGATGTCAAAAGTCTTCTAAAGAAAGTGAAGATCCAACATTTTATGGTTCCAACATGCCTTTAAGCTCGACAATTGCTCCAATCACAGCATTCTTAGTCAAAATGCACAAGAAAACTCAACAACTTATAGTGATCCACGTGCATGTTTCTTTGCTTCTGGAGAATCTGGATCTTCTGGTAATTCTGGAACTTCGGCTACTGCAAATCAATTTTCAACACCACCGAATGTGAATATGAAGAAAGCTGAACAAAATTTTGCCTTCTTGAGTGCCTTCATGACTTCTTATGAGAATCTGGTTGGTAGTAAAATTGCCACAAGTGAGTTAACTGATGAAGATTATGACCAAATCGATCCTGATGATTTGGAACTCATGGATTTAAAATGGAATATGGCAATGATAGTCATAAAGGTGAAAAGGTTCATGCAAAGGACTGTCAAATATCTTCCATCATTAAACAAGAAGGTTGGGTTCGATAAATTGAAAGTTAAGTGTTATAATTATCAAGAGTTTGGACATTTTGCCAAAGAGTGTGATAAACCAAAGAAGGAGTATACTGATCCTCGAAATCAAGATCGAAGTTCGTCTGGGAAAAATGGAAATGATGTTGATAAACCTTCTGGAACTAAACCATCTTCTTCTGGGTCACAAGCTATGCTATCTAACATGGATGGAACTGAATGATCACAAAGATTGTTGTGCAACGACAATCAAGCTAATCTGGTTATGTTCGGGTCAAATGAAAATTTTCAAAATGCAAGTGGGAGTGAGCTATCTTCTGACAATGATACTGAGTCTGATTCTGATGATTCATGTGAGAAGCAACCAACTAGTTTTGCTTGCATGGCCAAAATTAACGAGGTTAGTCCTTCTGTTTCATGTGTTGATTGTGAGAAAAACAAGCCTAAGTTAGAATCATTGAAAAATCATAATGATTTTTTAGTGAAGGAAATTGCTTCGCTTAAGGATACTTATAAACAATCTTTAGAATCTCAAAAGAGATCTAAGGAGAAAATTGAAGCATTGTCGATAAGTAATCATGATCTCAAAGCTGAGTTGTCTGTCAAAATGACAATTAACGATAAAAAATTTCAAGAAATCTTGAAACATCGTTCTAAGATAACTGAGCTTGAGAATGAAGTTCTTGAGTTGAAAAATAAGTTGGGCAAGTACAAAAATTCATCATTTTTGCTAAATGAGATAATCGAAGTATCTAGTAAGCAAAAAGATTCTAAAAAGGGTATAGGTTTTGTTGAAATACCACCACCATTTAATAGTGATTATACAACAAATACTTTTGCTATAAAAGAAGAAGACGTGATTGTGAAAGAACCTGTTGTTTCAGAAAAACCTCAACCAGTAAAAATTGATCATGTTAAAGCTCAATCTTCAACTCAAAACCATCATGTCGAAAGCAATAAAATTTTTGTTGAGAATGTTGATAAAGTTATCATTGAAGATGTATTTGAACCAGAGATTATACACAAAAATGAGAACATTCCAAGTTCGAATCATATCCTATGTGAACCTCATGAATTTGAGGAAGCTGTATATGGTTCAAATACAGTTCAAGAGACAAAGAAAACACATGTTACGGTCAAATCAAAGAAATCTGACAAACCAAAGATTTCAGATGAGGATTTGTTGCGCTTCATAAATCCTTCGGTTTCTACTGGTCGTGTGTTCAAGTTAAAGTGTTTGGACACCATGTTCACTGAGAAAGACATTCCGATTAGTATTATCAAACAAGCATTGATCGAAAGTGTCTTTCACAATGAAACTTCCAAGACACAATATCTTGAACGTCAATTTACATGTGCCAAAACATCAAACACATCAGACCCATTGATTAAAGCTAAGCAATTGTTAAAAACTGCCAAGAAAGTTCATTTTGTGAAATCAAGTGGAAATGACGCATTACAAAGTTTTTCAAACTGCTCTAATCTTGATTTCTACATGAAAAAGAAATCGGTGTGGTCTGATGATTTGGCCAAGAGTTTTACTAAAAATGTGAGTCATCAACCTTCTGTGGTATCAGTTTTTTCCAAATCTCAACATGATCGTGTGGACATGCGAAGTTGTTTTCTTTGTGGTCAACAAGGTCATGTGGTGAGAAACCGTGGACAGAAGAAGTCTCAAAATCTTCATCCATTTGTCAATGACCAATTCAAACCGGTTTCTGTGATAAAAGAGATTTTGAAAAGACCTTTATCTTGTGATGATGAAACTCACATAATGTTTTCTAATGTGAATCCACGTAAAGTGATTCATGTGGATGAAACATCTGGTCAAGTAAACCAAAGTTTGTTCCAACTGAGCCAATTTGTAAGAACGTCAACACAAATGTCGTTCAAGCTGCCTATCTAAGACGAAAGTCTAAAAGGCCTGTAACTTATTCCCAAATTGCTGAACAAAAATTGAATTCGGCTAAATTTGATTCTTCTCATGAAACTCAAAAGGTGCCCAAGACTGAGGCTCGGGCTGCCTTTTTGAACTAATCACTCTCAATTTGTGTGTAGGGTACATCCAAGACCGTGTCTGGTGAGAACTGGATAATGGATAGTGGATGTTCTCGTCATATTACTAGAAATCTCGACCTCTTAACAAATGATAGAAATATTCAAGAAGGGTATGTTGCTTTTGCTGGGAATTTGGGGGGTATGATAACACAAGAGGGTGAAGTTTCAAATGGGCATATCACGTTTGAGGAAGTCAACTACTATGACAAAGTTGATCATAATTTATTAAGTGTGTCGCAAATTTATGAAAAGAAGTACACTACTGTATTAAACGATAAAGAATGTCTGATTCTAAAACCGGGATATGTCATTCCCGAGGACATGGTTGTCATGCGATCACCTCGTCGAATGATATTTATGTCTTAAATATGAGTTCTAAGGTATCTACATCGATTGAAACATGTTTCGTCTCTAAAGCAACTGAGAAGGACTCTATTCTATGGCATCGTAGGATGGGTCATATTCATGTTCGAAAGATGAATTATTTAATGTCAAATGACTTGGTCGAAGGTGTTTCTTTGAAACATCTCAAGTTAACTGACCACTGTGTTGCTTGCAAGAAATTCAAACAGAAGAAAAAGTCACATCCTTCTAAGTTATTTAATTCCATTGATACTCCTTTGGAACGACTTCATATGGATTTGTTCGGTCTTGTGAATCGTGCAAGTATCGCTGGGGATTGGTATTGTCTTGTAGTTACTGATGACTATTCAAGATATTCATGGGTTTTATTTATGAGTTCAAAAGATCAAACTCCTGTTCTGGTTCAAAATCTAATCACTAAGATCGAATCACTATACAAGCAAAAAGTGAGGAGAATTCGAAGTAATAATGGTACTGAATTCATAAACACTGTATTGGATTTCTTTTGTGTTCAAAAAGGAATTCATCGAGAATATAGTGCCCCTTATGTACCACAACAGAACGATGTTACTGAGAGGAAAAACAGAAGTTTGATTGAAGCAGCTAGAACTATGGTTGCAGATTCTAAGCTTCCTGTTCAATTTTGGAACGGGGCTGTGAATACTGCTTGTTATACGCTTAACCAGGTTCTGACAGTTGAGAGACTCCAAAAGACGAGTTATGAGCTTTCGAACAAACGAAAGCCTAACATAAAGTACTTGGAACCATTTGGGTGTCCCTGTACGATGTTGAAAAGAGATGTGGCTAAATTTGAAGAAAAGGCTATTGAAGGTTATTTCTTAGGTTACGCATCTCCAAATAAAAGGGTATTTAATTTTGCATCAGGTTGTGTTGAGGAGTGGTACCATGTGTATTGTCAAAGGTATACCACACCTCCTCAAGGAAAGGTCCCGATTGGATCTTTGATTATAATGGTTTATTTAATTCGTTTACTCCATCAACTGAGCAACAAGATGAAGACTTGGTTCGTGCGTATTTTGAAGATCAATTGGTACTTCCAAGGTTTTCAAGTTCTAATGATGTTGAAGCTCCAACTGAAGATCCATGTGATGATCCTCCAGCTTCATTTGATACCATTTCTACTTCTTCTGATGATAATCAAGTTTTTGATCAAGTTGTTAAACCTGATCTTGATGATACCGTTGAAAGTGATGATTCATATCACGAGCTTGGAGAACATTACACTAATTTATTCGAAAATGTTGTTGTTCCTGAGAATCCCACTCTTAGGATTCATAATTATCATCCAAAAGAAAACATTATTGGGGAACTTGATGTGGGTGTGAAACACGTCATCAAAGTTGCTTCTTCAAGTGAGAATAATATATTGTGTGCTTATGCGGATTTACATTCTTCTGGGATCGTAAATCTTGCCAAATACACTTGCTTTTTATCCCAATTAGAGCCAACGACGACTCGTATGGCACTTGAAGATTCTTCTTGGGTAGAAGCAATGCAAGAGGAATTGCAACAGTTTGCACGACTAGGTGTATGGGATCTTATCGACAAACCTGCTAGAGTTAAGAAGCCTATTCCAACTAAATGGGTATTTAAATGTAAAAAAGGACAATCGTGGGGTGATCGTGAGAAACAATGCACGACTAGTGGTGCAAGGTTTCCATCAGCAAGAGGGTATATGCTCCGGTTGCAAGATTGGAAGCTATACGAATTAGTCTGGCTTATGTGGCTTACAAGAATATTAAAGTCTATCAAATGGATGTGAAAAGTGATTTTCTCAAAGGTGAACTACATGAGGAAGTGTTTGTGTTACAGCCTCCTGGCTTTGAAGATCCTGATTATCCGGATCGAGTTTATCGCTTAAACAAGGCCCTTTATGGTCTACATCAAGCCCCGAGATCTTGGTATGGCACGCTTGCTGACCATCTGACTGATAATGGCTTCAAACGAGGGACTGCTGACTGCACTTTATTCTATAAAAACATTAGGGATGATCTTCTCCTCGTTCAGATTTATGTCGACGACATTATCTTTGGGTCAACAAATGACAAGTTATGTAAGGAATTCGAGAAGTCTATGCAAACTAAGTTCGAAATGAGTTCGATGGGAGAGATGAACTTTTTTTAGGGTTGCAGGTTCATCAGTCTGCGAAAGGAATCTCCATTCATCAGACTAAGTACGTGAACGATGTCTTGAGACGATTCAAGATAACTGCCAGAAAAATCCCTTCAACTCCTCTCCCTGTGGGTCACAATTTATCACCGAATGAATTGGAGTATACCGTAGATCCTACCCTCTATCGAGCTATGATTGGTTCTTTAATGTATCTTATTGCTTCTCGACCTGACATAATTTTTGTTGTTTTTTTATGTGCTAGGTACCAAGCAAGTCCCCGAGTGACTCACCTTGCAGCGGTCAAGCGTATTCTTCAATATCTAAGGGGAAATCCTGACATCGGGTTATAGTACCCCAAGGATGATAATTTTGAACTTACCGCCTTTTCTGAATCAGACTATGGAGGGTGCAAGATTAATTTCAAATCGACTACAGCAAGGTGTCAATTCTAAGGAAACCGGCTTGTTTCCTGGCAGTGTAAGAAGTAGACAACGGTCTCCACTTCAACCGCTGAAGCAGAATATATTGCAGCCTCGAGTTGCTGTTCCCAGGTTTTATGGATCCAACAACATCTGCGCGACTATGATTTGAAGTTTCTTACTACTCCAATTTTAATTGATAACCCTGCTGCCATTAGTATCACCAAAAATCCCGTACAACACTCTAAAATGAAACATATCGAAATTCGATATCATTTCATACGGGATTGTTTTGAAAAGAAGTTAATTAATCTTGAGAAAGTACATACCGACTTTCAAAAAGCCGATCTTTTTACCAAGGCATTTGACAAAACTCGTTTTAACTTTCTGCTTGGTTTAATGGATTATAAACCCTTGATGATATCCTGAAACAAGGATAATTATCTTTATTTTTGATTTTATTTTGTTTTACTTTTCTTTTATTCTGGTTTTGGATTTTAGGGGGTGAAATAGAAATAGAAAATACAAATAGATTGTGCTTTTTGTTTGTATAGATAAAAAAAAATAAAAAATGGTGTTTTAAATACTTTGAAAATCCAAAAACATTACAAATTTTGAAAAACCAAACATATTGTTTTTCTGTTTGTATAGAGAAATCCAAAAAACCAAAAATATTGTGAAGTTTTATTATGTTTTACAAAACATTGAAAAAGATAAAAAGATTGTGTTTATGTATGTAAAGAGAAAATCCAAAAAGATTTTGCATAGGTTCGCTGAAAATTATGTCAATTACTTACATTTGAAGGACATATGCGTGTATATGTTGGTCCTGAGGTTTACTTGTAAAATTCAGGATAGCCTGACAATGGTATGTAGTTGGGGCGATTGTTATGCGTTTTACTTTATTCTCTCGCTAAAAACTATGTCGGTTATTTAAGTTTGTGGAACATGCTTGCATGTTTTGGTCCTGCTATCTACTTGTAGATGGATAGGATAACCATTAATCTATAGACTGAAAGTGACTGGGGCAGTTGAATTTATTTTCTACTCCTCAAAAATTGAGTTTTGAAGAAAAAGAGAAAACGATAGTACATTGATCAATTGACCCCATATCCAGAAAGAAATAAGCTTAAAAGACTGAGTGCTTAATTGCATTGGTGCATTGATAGGTCTTAAACAAGCTGTTAGAGTAAAGCATGTGATATAAACATAAAGAAACGTCAAAATGAAAGAGGTGTTAGTCTCTACCAAAAATCTTGGTAAGGATGGCAGAAATGTAATAGCCTGTCATACTCAAGCCTTATATTTGTCTGATCACCAAAAATAAAATAAAGCAAATAACAAGCGTTAGGGTTCTGGACTCTGTGAGTCTTTATGCGGCTTAATCATCTGGGTATTCATATGCATGAATATTTCATCTGCTTTTAGAGCAAACCCAAAGTCATTAAACTTGATCACTGTTGTACTTTGTACAAATTTAAACTACTGACTTGATCAAAATCCGTTGTTAGTCATACATTTGTTCCTCCCTTGCGCGCGTCTCAATACCAATAAGAAACGGACCCTAGGGGATACAATGTATGTAAGCCGACAGATGGACTCGTGCATACTTACTCACAGTAAAGGAAACTTGATGCATTGCTCAAATGTTCTATAAATACAAACTTTTGATCGACATTATAATGGTTTAAGTCAACTTGGGGTGATATGGTAAAAATCAAACTAAGCTTGAACTAAGATTAGAGGCTGATAGTTTATGATATTTTGTGCTCTAATTGAACAATTAATTATATCATAAAAACGCTTGAAAGTTTGTTATAAGATTTAAGTGGAAAACAACATCAATGACCGACTTAACGCCAGTCACAATATCACCAAAATATAAAACTGTGATGGAAAGGCAATTTGGTCAATATGATTCTCTGCTTAAACTCATCAAAAATCCGAAAATATGTATTGCTTTTGAAAAAATATACAAAAACACAAAAACATTTTGAAAATATTTTGAAAACGCAGAATACCAAAAAGATTTTTCTTTGTTTACATATTATTTAATTTTGTTTTAAGTTAAGTGGTTTAAGCGTAAAACACGTTAGGTTATTTGATCATCGGGATACGGGATTTCGTTGATTTATTTATTTATTAATTTAAATATTCATTTATTTAATTGATTTATTTATTCAATTTAAAATAAGTCTAATTCGATATTTATGAATAACGAATTGTGGTCATTAATAAGGAATTACAATTCAATTCATTAGCCTAATTCGCTTCCGCCACTTTGTAACGAATGACCTCTAGTTCGTTATACATAACTTAACGAATTAAGCACGAATTACAGCTAATTCGTTATATATGTTGTGTTAAAATTTAACGAATTAACTTTAATTCATGTGACACGTGTATTTTTATATGATAACGAATCAGTTGATTCGTTATTTCAAATTGGAACAAAACAAATGATTCGTTGTCTAGAAAACTGTGCCAAGTTGTTACATATAGGGAAATGTGAAACCTATTCGTATTCATCACACTATTCATTTTCTTCAATCTTAAGAAAAATCTGGCAAAATTTTCTGAAAAACTCAACCTTCACGAATCCTTGTTTCGATCATATATTTTGAATCGTAAGGTAAAGAGGATTCAAACGTAATGATTTTCGTCAATTATGATGGAGATCTTAAGGTTTAATCAATTGATTATGCTCTCGGTTTTTAAGATATATATAAAACCTATATTTAACCTAATGTATACCATGTTTTGGTGAAAATAGATAATGTTAATCAATTTGCGATGTGTTTCCGAGATCCTTTTGATCATCTGTTTGGTTTTACATCGGTAATTATGTGTGTGTTGAACTCAGATTGCGATTTTGACTTTTGAAGTTCTTGATAATTTTGACTTGCACCTAATTAGTCAAAAATTGAGCTAATTAGTGGCCATTCTTTAGGATGTAATGAACTGGAACTACTTCATGTCCAATTCACTACACAGATCTAACGAATCAGGGTTTTTTAATCATAATTTATAGCGAATCAAGCATTAATTCGTTATTCTTTCATTCCTGATTCGTTAGACTTAATTCGCATTATTTACTTGATAGCGAAGTAGCTAATTCGTCATAACGAATCCCGAGTTCGTTATAACGAATCAGATTATTTAACGAATGACATTTTAAATTATT
Organism: Bidens hawaiensis; assembly: GCF_021521415.1. Lineage (NCBI taxonomy): Eukaryota > Viridiplantae > Streptophyta > Magnoliopsida > Asterales > Asteraceae > Bidens > Bidens hawaiensis. Next base: position 86,827 of record NW_027491162.1, read on the forward strand.
TTAAAATTAAAAGTTTATAAATTAGTTTAATTTTAATCTTTTAATTATATTTTAATATTATTTTTATTCATTGTAACTAATTCTCGGGTTTATTTATTATCAGTTATGGCTTACAATATGGGTCAGGATCCTCCTATTGTTGAACCACCACAACAAGAGCATAATTTACCATTGCTATTGTACGACAAGAAGCATAACATCTGTGCTTTTGTCGGTACTAATTTTGCTGATGAGGATGTGTTTGGAGGCATGCTAGAGTTCCTGAGGAGATCTTGTATTCACTATGCGATTAATGCTCGACCATCTATACATTTAAGCATAATTCGTCAATTCTGGAATTCAGCACGTTACGTCGAATTTGAGAATCATTTAGTTGCTGATGTTCAAGGAAAATCTATCACGATTACGCGTGGTGTGATTCGTCGGCTTCTGCAATTTGGAGACACTATAGATAACCCGTGTGAGTTTGATAAAAGGTTGATCAGAGGGTTGTTTGCTCGTGTATTTTATTCAGGGGATCTGGACAAGTCTATGTATAACAAGGCAGAGTTGTGTCCTACATACAAGTATCTTTTACATGTTCTAATCCATTGCCTGGGTGGCCGAAAGGGTGGCTTTGATAAATGTCGGATTATGTTACAATAGGCATTTTTTGTGTTGATACTGAACAAGCCATTCAACTTCTCGGAGTTAATATTTTATCATCTGAAGGAGAATTGTCTTGTGCTCAATCATCGCAAGAAATTCGTAATGTATTGATCAAACCCTGGTGGATGATGTATTAGTTATGGAACACATGACGGCCGATACCGTCAGGCGTATGAAATCGTATCGTAAGGATCAACATCCACGGAACAAGCGATTGATTGGTCATATCTCAATCCAGATTATGTATGTCCTCCCAATGATCACTGGATCCACGATGACTCGGATTCTGAGCGTGAGGAAGGACCAGGTGGGAACGATGGTGATGAAGGTGATAACTATGATAATGATGGTGAGGGTGGTAATGGTCAACAACAGCATATGGAAGTTGAGGCAGCTGTTATCCTAGCTGCTGAACGAAAAAGAAAAGGGAAAGAAATTGCTGGTGAAGGGTCCTCGAAACGTCGAGTGACTGCAGGTGCTGGTGTTTCTTTTGGAGTTCAACCTCCAAGGTCGTCTATTCCTTAAAGACCGGCGGTGCCGCTTACTACTAGCACCCCGGAGCTCACTTTGACGACCACACTTCCATCGGATCCTCGGCTTGGCATGATTCCACAATCTATTTTATCTACATTGCCAAGGCCTACTACAGCAACATCGATGGTTTCTCCAACACAGATGATGATGCCTCTGCCACCTACGGACATTTCATTTTTGAGGCTTAATCGACCTCAAGGTCCTGTACAGCCGATTCCTTCATCATTTCTTGCTATGCCACAAGATCAACAAATGAATTTGGTCTTCAGCTTACTTCATTTATATGAAAATTAAATGTCTCCTGACCGTATGAATCAAAAGCGTATGATGGACAATCAACGAAAGCTGATGGGATACGTCTCCTATTGCCAGAAAGAAACGAAAGAGCTCCGTGAGATTGTTAAGTCTCAGGGGGTGAAAATAAAGGAGCAATAGGATCTCATTTTGCAGCTGACATGCAAGGATGCTGCACTTAAAAAGCTTAAGAATGATGATGAAGATCTAGATGCCTTGGGTACTGGAGGAAGTGAGCCTAAACAAACTCACGGTTCGTCTTCTGGTGCAGGTACGAGTGTCGGTGATTCGGGAAAACAGTTGGTTGTTTATCAAGACTCAACGAATGCTAAACCCATTGAGTCGATAAAAGTCAATACTGTTATATTTGTTGATGGTTCGGGAGTGGTCAGAAGAATTGTGAATGCTGATGAAATTGAAGTGGGACAGTTTGTTAAACGGTCTTTAACACGAGAGCAGATTTCTATACTGCTGGATTTCAATGAAGATGAGATGAACGTGTTAGAGGATGAGAATGGTATGGAGGTGGAGAATGACGAAGAAATACAGAATGATCCAACAATTCAGATGAACACGTCATTATTTATGAAGATGAAGAAATTGAGATTGGGGACGTGACGGCTGAGGAATACCCTGATCTATTTCAACACTCTAATGTTGATCAGGGTGCTCCTATATTTACCGAAGAAATTGTAAAATCAGCCAAAGATCACTTGGAGAAAGTCTCAAAGGGCAAGAACGTTGATACAAGATTTGATTCAAAGCCTAATCCGACTGTTGTTGATATCCAAGGGTGGTTTGCTTGTCGAGACAAGAGGACTCGTAAGATTATAGATGCATACAGATATGTTGATAAAGAACGAAAGCAGGAAGCCATTGCACGTGCGAAAGCTACTCAGATGACTTCTTACAAGACCGTGTCTATAACGTTTCCGACGAAACCAGGTATACTCTAACCGGTAGACAATAGTTACGTCATATTTAATGTCGAGTACATGAGTTACCACAGTAATTATACGAGAATACATGATTCACTGTATTGATTGTACGTGAATATATAATTCATCGCATTGAATATGCGATTAATCGATCGATAGTTATTGAAACCCGAACGAATCGAGGGTTCAATTATAGACGAGATATATGATATTTAGTGATTTTACGAAGTATTAAAGCTTCGGGATAAGTGAATTAAAGCACAGAAAAAGAATTTCGATTTAATGGTACGTCGGTACATTAAACGAAACCTTTAATACCAAACCGAGCAAGAGATGATCGATCAAGCCGAAAAAGATGCGCGATAATTAATGATATGATGTTTTAAGTTAATAAATGTCATGGTTTAAGTTTTTGAAGTTTTTAAATCGGTTTTATATAAATTTCATTTTTAAGCCGAAAAACGACCGTTTTAGCCTCGTTTTAAGCCGAAATAGACATTTAACCAAAAAACGAACTGAACCAGATTATCCAAACATTATCCGGATATCCGAAATCCAAATATGTGGCTAAGAATGAAGAGGTGGGTCCCACCCCACCCCCTCATACAATCCGATCGGAATGGGGTGTTACCCCCTTGGCTTTCATTTCTTTTTTTACATCAAAACACTCAAGATCATCAATTCTCTCCACTTCATCATCTAAAAACCCGAGTTTTTAGCAAGAAAACCGAGGTAAAAACCGAGTTATTTACGTGTTCATCTTCGTTTCTTGAGTTTATTTGCAAGAAAATGAGGTTTCAAAGATGAAAACCGATTCTTGCATAATCAAGTGATGTATACGGGCTATACAAGGGATCTTGGTCCAAGAAAGGAGTTAAACGAACCGAGAACGAATTTTTACGGTTAAATCTTTGTTTTTGAATCATAACCGAAACTATAGTGTAAGAGGCTTGATCGTGAGTGTAACTTGCTTGGTATTGTGGTATGTTGGTTGTAGGTTCTGTGTTTAGTGGTAGATAAGGCGGAAAGACGAGTTTGTAGCTTGTAGTGGCGGAAAACGAAAGGTATATTCGGTTTATGTTCGGTGTATGTGTTTTGGGACAGATTGTTGATCGTTTAGAGTTAGGTCATGAAATTTTACAGGGATGTTCTACACAAGAAAATAAGAGTTCTGTGAATTTTTGGTAATTTTTGGATAAAGGATGAATATTTGGTGAATTTAATGCTCGGTTTTGGCCAAAAATGATGAAAAATAGTTAAATATCATGAAAATTCTGGAAAATTGCAGATAAGCTTTTTATATCATGTATAAGTTACACACAAAATTTGAGGTCAGTTGGAGAAGTCTAAGTAGACTTTTCGGTTAAACGAGTTCTAGGGTTTTCTAGCTCGGTTTTAGTGAAAAGGGCATGTAAAAGAAGATTTTGGTTCTGGAAAAATTACAGGGGACTATGTGGATGGCAGGGGACATCCAGGAGAAATTTGGGATTTTTCTAAGATCGTTTGGTATTTACGACATATTTAGTGTTTAAATGGTGTTAAAAAATAGATAAATAAATTTTAAATATAAGAATTAATTCTGGAAATATTTTTATAAAATTCCCCACTGTTAAAAAAGTGATTTGTGCAAAATTTCAAGATCCGAGATTAAACGGATAATTATTTGTGCTAATTATCAAACTTTTAAACTTAAAACGCGTAAACCGGTGAAGTTCGCATAAGCGAGCTGACTGGTGTATAAAAACCCTACAAATGAACTATTTTCATATAATTGAGTTAAACAAGTAAAAATAAATCATCCGAACATAATTCGGATTATTTGAGTAATTTTAACCTATTTTAACAGTTTCCGGTACGCCAAAGACGGAAACGAGTCCCGCGGCCAATCGGGACGACTAAACCGAGCTCTAATTTCACATCTTTAATTAAATTATCAGTCAACCACTACTCTCGGGTCGTGTGTGACCAAACTCATTTTTGAAACATAAAAACGGGTAACCGTGCTAGGCACGCAAAACGGGGAAAACAAGCTATTAAAAAATTTGACTGTTGAACTCTAAACGACATCACAATCTGAGTCCGGAGAAGTGTTTCTGGCTAACCTTGCCCCCAGAACGGGTACAGTGCTGGGTTAACAGTGTCCCCAGATGTACCGGTTAACTTGGTTAAAGTTATATTAATAATGAGTGTATAGTAACGATCGTAGGGATCATATTACAGATTGGACGTGTTAACTGATAATGATTGTTGTTACCTGCTTGCATGTGCTAAGGTGAGTTTCACGAGCCCCTTTTTCGGAATTGTTTTTAAATATTTTTCCGGGGCGGAAGCATGTTACTATCGAAATGTTTAGGTACATATTGAACGCATGGATTTGCGAGTGTTTATAAATATATGATTGTACAGGAATCGTACGGAATGGGTACGGTACTGGGTTAACAGTGTCCCCAAATGTCTTTAAAAGTGTTTCTGGGTTAACGTTGCCCCCGGAATGGGTACAGTACTGGGTTAACGGTGTCCCCAGATGTCCCTAGAAGTGTTTCTGGGTTAACATTGCCCCCGGAATGAGTACAGTACTGGGTTAACAGTGTCCCCAGATAATATTATATTATGATATTGATTTTATCAAGGTTTACTCAAATTGTGAAACTCACCAACTATTCATAGTTGACCCGTTTTCTCACATGCTTTTCAGGTACAACTAAGATGAAGTGATTGCTTACGTGCTAAGTGCTAGATGTGTGTAAGATTTGCGTGTGGGATGTTAGGATATATTATAATAAATGGAATTATGTATCGTATTGTATGATGTGTGTATCACCTAGACGGTAATGAAATACGAGATAATGTAATTTTGAAGTATATTAATGCATTCAGTTTTCTTCAAAAACAATGTGGTTGATATTAGAGGTGTCTGTTGCATCCCGTTTACGTTTCCGCTGCGGTTACAGGGTGTTACAGTGTCAATGGTTCGAGGTGATATTATTTCATGGCTTTTCGGTTCTGATTTAAAAGTTTGTATCATTAAATGGGAGAACGGAATTCAGTACTACGAAAACATTACTAACATTCTCTCATTACCAAGATGGGATGTACCGACTCTTGCGTATCGTCCTTTCGTTAACCGTGAGGGAAATTGACAAGCAGAATGGTTCCATCAGCATTTGCTTTTCGAGGTCAATCACGGGTTTAAGTTCTTTAAGCCGCATATTCCAATTCGTAAGCATATTGAAGAGATAGATCCAAGAATGGGTGGAGGAAGCTGGTGCTTAAAGTTAAACCGCCGAAAACAATGAAGCGTGTACCAGTCAAGACGCTGAACCAACACATGTATTTATCTTTCAACCGCTGGTACTATGATAATCATACTGGCGAGGCCATTATTGTTTTGGGTAAGGGCTTAAAGACCGAGCTGATTAAGATCATTGATCTGATGTGGCTCATCAATTTCGTGAAATTGACTGAGACCGACAATGATGTGTTGTTCAAGAATAAGATATTAATCGAGCACCGTGAAGACTATGACCGAGCAATCCAATTCCAACGTGTTGTTCATGTATGTCATGAGCATGGGATTCACAGCTGCAGAGACTGGCAGACAAAGCGCTTAAAATAACTTAAAGACAAAGAGCTCAAGACGAGGGGGTGTCTGTTAGTGCACGGTTTTGCGTCTCGAGTCTTTGTATTTATCATTTTGTATCTATCTTTTATTATAATGTAAAAGTTATTATTATTATAGACTAGTTCGTTAAGGATGTTTAACAAACTAGAGGATTAACTTAATGTTCCACCTAATTCGTTAAGGATGTTTAACGAATGGGAGTTTAGTTCGTTATACTTATTATATTGTAATGTATTGTAACGAAGTGGAGGCTAGTTCGTTACGGAATGTGTAACGAACTAGATACATCTTCTATATATAGAGGAGTATTCCTCTGTTAATTTAAGTTTGGTGATTAACGTATTGATACTCTGTCCAATTTCTCTCTCGATCCAAGCTTCATACATATAATCTATTACTAATATATATACACATAATACACCTAATATAACATATAGATATACTAGTTAACAGTAATCATGAACTAGATCCATTAACGGTATTAGATCTTAGATCTCAGATCTGAGGTGTTCTCATATTCGATACGATTTAATATTCGAATCAATCCGTTTGAATATTCAATTCGATTCGTATGAATATACGATTCGATTCATTTGAATATTCGATTCGATCCGTTTGATTATTTTGATTCTATTCGTTTAAATATTCGATCCTATTAGGTCGAATACTCGATTCGATTCGTTTGAATACTCAATTCGATTCATTTGAATAATCTATTCGATTCATTTGAATACTCGATTTGATTCGTTTGAATATTCGATTCGATTCCTTTAGCCTGTTCGATTCTATTTGTTTGGCCTTAGGACAGAGCAGGTTGATGGCATGAGTAATAAGGCTTAGATAAAATGTTGTTGATTAACACCTATATCTGTTTAACAGTTAGTCGTGCTCAGTTGAAGAGATGTGTTACCATCAATTCCGAAAGAAGTAGGACCCCGCTGAGTTTCTAGTCGCTTTTCTTGTTATGTTTTTCGGATCTGTGTGCATACTCTTGTATGATTAGTTAATACACTCACCTTAAGTGGTAATTTTATGCTATATGGATGTCTATGAATGATATATGAATGATATTGAAATAATGAATGAATGTAGAAAGAATTGGATGTATACAAGTAAATGTATATGAACGTATGTATATCTATTGTATGGTTGTATAGTTATCCGATGCATAAGGGAACCGGACCCTAATAATATCTGAGGTAGATGCATGGTGGTATGGTTATCCGATGCATAAGGAAACCAGACCCTAATAATATCAGAGGTAGAAGGGAACCGGTCCCTAATAATATCTGAGGCAGAAGGGAACCATGCCCTATAATATCCGAGGTAGAAGGGAACCGGGCCTTAATAATATCTGAGTCATAAGGGAACCGAAACCTATTAATATCTAAGACAGAAGGAAACCGGGCCTTATAATACTCGAGGAAGTAGTACAAAATGCTTTTTAAAATGTAGAGATATGTATTAGTAAGTATTAAAACAATGAAGTTAGAAAGTATGAAATATGAAAGTAGGAAAGTATGAAATATGAAAGTATGAAAGTATAAAAGTGTAAATGTATGTATGAATGAAAAGTAAGCAGGTTAAGTATATAATATGTGTCTTCGGATACATATATATATTTGAATGTAACGTATGTTGCCTGATTAACTAGAACTTACTCAGCGTAGTTGACATTTTGTATGCACGCAGACAAATAGGTTAAAGCAGCTAGCTTAAGGGAGACACACGACATTGTACTGAAGAGGCTGTCATCTAAAGAGAAGAAATGTATGATGTTAAAAGACATGATTTGAATGTTCTGTAATAAATGGTTGATTTTATATATTCCGCGAAAAGTTTTAATTCAGTATGATATTTAGAACTATGTTTGTGAGTAAATCCAACGTCAAAGTAGGGAACTTGGGTTCCAGGCCTTACACATGCACATAAAGTGCACGATCGTTCAATTGCCGACACTATCTGGTGCACCATCATGCATAATCTGTCTTGTTCTCGGAGAGGTGCACGATCATGGCCATGAAGTGCACGGTCGTGCATGGTCTTGTCTCGGCACCAACCAGTGCACCAGCGTGCACTGGTCCAACTTCTCGGAAGTGCACGGTCATGCACATAAAGTGCATGGTCGTGCATGATCATTTTTTGGCTTGGAACTTGCACTTCACTGGCGTGCACTGGCACATCTTTAAAAGTGCATGACCATGCACATAAAGTGCGTGCATGGTCATGCACATTGGGCGGATTCTTGATTTTTGTCCTAGAAACGCCATCTTTTCGTCATTTCTTCATTAGGCAGGCTGCCCGACCTGTAAAATAACAAATAACTTAAATAAGTACCAAATAAAATGAATATGCATGGAGGTTTAGGTAAATACGAGGATAATTCGATGCTAAAAGATATACACTTTGTATTACATCAGTTGTTTAGTATAGTTGATTAGTAGTTTGTAACAGAATTGGTCAGATGTAGTTTTCACATTTAGCTCATTAGTAATTTGACACTTATATAAAATCAAGAATAGAGTCTCTTCTTCATTAACGCTTTCACATAATCAGAGTAGTATTGTATATAAAATCAGTGAATAATGAGCTAAGATTGAAGGGGAGTAGTAGGTTGTAATCATTTGATTATAATTATTATACATGTTCTTTTGTATGAAACCTTCTTTGGCCTGATAATTTCCGCTGCAATCTTACTTGATAATACTAATTGGTTCATAATTCAATATGAATTCAATTAATTTGACACTAATTCGTTCAAAGGATTAAATAAGTTCTTAACAGTTTCATTGATGCGTTTATTGTGTTCATTGAGCTTAGTATGGTCAATATGATCCTACCAATTGGTATCAGAGCTCTGGATCTCTAAAGTTTATTAACAATCAATTCAGAAACAAAATTCTAAGCTCAATTTGATAGTTCATGTTGTGGAATCAAGTATAAAGAAAAACTATGTTGTTTACTCTGTTTTTTGAGAAAAATCTTTATGAGTGAGATCATGTCGATAGTACAGGATCCCCATAACATTGGTTCGACTTCAAAACCACCCATGCTAGTACGAGGAAAGTACAACATATGGCCTCAGAGAATGATTCATCATCTATGCAACCAAAACAATTGATCCATTAAAAAGATTGATCATCTTCTTTGTTAGGTGTCTTTATTACCATGATAGTTCAAAATGTGTTGCAATGAAAAAGGCAAAGGTGGGGTGGTACGTTGCACCAACATATTATATCATATCTATCTAGGTGGTATGTTGCACCAATATGTTATTCCGTATTGATATGCAAATGTACACGGGATAAGGTCTATTGTCAAAAGTTACATATGGACAAACTGGTTTTGAAATTTATTTTTTAGAGTAAACTGCAGTTTTTGTCCTTATGGTTTGTCTAAATTTGCGGTTTTAGTCCAAAAGTTTTAAATTTTTGATTTTTGACTCAATGGTTTTATTTTACTTGTAATTAGATCCGAATTCACTAACCCCGTTAAGTTTGGTCATTAAAACCATCATCGTGCCCCTCACGTGAGGGGCAATTTTATCCTTTTTCTCCCAAAATACAACCTAACCCCTCACGTGAGGGGACTTGCGGATTAGGACTGGGGTTTATTTTGAGAGAAAAAAGACAAAATTGTCCCTCACGTGAGGAGCACGCTGATGGGTTCAACGACCAGACTTAACGGTGTTAGTGAATTCGGGTTTAATTGCAAGTAAATTGAAACCCAAGGACGAAAATTGCAAATTTAAAACTATTGGACTAAAACCGCAAATTTGGACAAACCACGTGGACGAAAATAGCAGTTTACTCTATTTTTCGAAAAAACCACCAAGGTAGGAATTTTCTTCATTTCAGTCCACCAATAAAAAAAATTAAGTTTTAATAGTATCCAATCACTATGTTAAAAATGGGCTACATCCGCATGAAAAACCATGACCACATATCTTTAGCCACACATATTTTTTCAGCTCTACGTGTGATTAAAGGTCGCGTCACTGTAGGTATCATACCGTCACATTCATATTTTAGTGACTGTAGAAACTCAAAAGTGTGGCTAAAGGGTACCAATATTTATTATTGGATTATTAATTTTGTTCCACGAAGGGTGGCTAAAGGATATCAATGACCACATCTATGCATTTTAAGTGTGGTCGTTTGCTTTATATGGTCACATAAAGTATGTTTTGGCTACATTTATTTAAAAAAAACTGGCTAAAGGGTTGTTGGAATCAAGCGTAATAAATATGGCAAATGTGTACCAACGTAAACTTGAATGTATTGAATGTGTGACCATTTGTATTATATGGTCACAAAAAAACTTTGTATTATATGTTCACAAAAAACTATGTTTTAGTCACATCCATTTTAAAATAACTGTGACTAAAGGGTCGTTGGAATCAAGCATAACATATGTGACTATATGGTAGCAACGGCCAAATAAATGTATTTAAATTTGATTGTTTCTATTATATAGTCACAAAATGTATGTTTAGTCACATCCATTTCGAAAATTCGTGGCTATAAAGGGTTGTTGTAGTGTGGCTAAAGGGTAGCAACGACCACATCATTGTATTCTAAGTGTGACCGTTTCTATTATATAGTCACAATAAAGTTTGTTTTAGCCACATACATTTCAGAATATTGTGGCTTAAGGATTCTTGTAATGTATCCTTTTTTTTAATGAGGATGGCTAAAGGATAGCAAAGGCCATATGTTGTATCGTTAGTGTGATCGTTTATATTATATAGCCACAAAAAGTTTGTTTTAACCATGGTCCTTTCAAAACTCGTGGCAAAAATGTTGTTGTAATATGGTATTTTGTCTCATTAAGTATGCTAAATGGTATCAACAGCCAAATGAATTCATAGTAAGTTTGGCCGTTTGCATTATATAGTCACAGAAAAGTTTGTTTTAGACACATGCATTTTGAAAAAAATGTGGCTAAAGGGTTACAACACCCACACAAATTTATTGTGGTTCAATGTAGACATTTTCATGTAATTATCCATTTAATTTCAATTTTAATTTGGAAAATAAAACTTCACTAAACATGACAAAACTAAAAAATAATTAACCAAATGATATATTAACAATATAAACCAAAATATATATATATATATATATATATATATATATATATATATATATATTATACACACACCCAAACCCACCCACCCACCCACCCACATATATATTTATATATATAACATGTGTTCAACTTATACACTAAGCTTCTAAATCAATGCACTTTGTTTAATTTGTTTACTTATTACGAAAATCCTTTAGCGTACATTACGTACACGAGGCTATCGAACGTTCGATTACAATTAGCGATCTAGGTTTCTTTGATCAGAATAGCGAGCAACAATAACGGCGAGCCGGTCTTCGTCCATCACTGCTCCGATCGATTCTGTCCACCTTCACCATGACCGTTCAATAATCCATCACTATCCAATGAGTCTGTCCACCGTCCACCATCCAACGATTCCATCCACCGTACGCCATCTTCCTCCTTCACGACTTATTCACAGGTTAGTTTATCAAATTGATCAATTGAAATTGAAATTGATGAACTAATTGATCAATTAAACTTTGAAATTGATCCAGTTAATCATCAATTTGAAGTTTCAATTATCAATTTTCAGTTTTGAGTGATGGGTTTTAACTGAACGTTTAAAGTTTTTGTTAGAACTTCTGAAGTTTTAAGCCTGAACATATTTGAACGTTTAAAGTTTTTTGTTAGAACTTCTAAAGTTTTTGTATTGAACTTCTAAACTTGAAAGTATTAGAACGTTTAAAGATACTCTTTTTTGGTTAGAACGTTTATAGGTCTTCAGTTTTGTTTAAGAACGTTTAAACATAATATTTTTGAACCCTAATCAGAGCTCGATTGAGTGCATTATTTCTGCAATTCCATAATCGATTGATGAATCTAAATACTTCTACGCATCAATTCGATTGATTAAATCATCATTTTAGTGTTCATTTTGTTCAGAACGTTTAAACTTTGAGCAGAACGTTTAAACATGAACCCTATTCATAGCTCAATTAAGTGTGTTAATCTGTATTTTCATAATCGATTGATGATTCTAAAGCCTCTTACACATCAATTCGATTAATTAAAACATCAATTTTTGATCAATTTGAAGATTATTAAACTATAGCGATAATGGGTTTATCCATTTTGATTATGCTTTAGTTTTGTGGATGATTTGATTATGGTTGAAGGCTTGCAGCAAATGGCGATCTGTTGTGCGAGAAGTATTTTTTGATTTAATTACAATTATGCTACCGCGTAGTTTTAATTGCAATTAGGATCGGGTGGTGCAGGGTCTCGCGTACCTAATGTACGATAACCTATTATTGTACGATAACTCTCCCATATATATATATATATATATATAGGGGAGGGGTATTTTGAGAACCATGGTGAGTTTTAAGAACTTTAAGAACTCAATTTTGAACCACACATTTAATTAAATATGTGGTTTGGATTAAATTTAATTAAAAAATGAAGCAGGAGAGAGAATAAGTATTTTTGATAATTACACAAGTTTAAAAGTTAGTTAAACATGTGTAAAAAGTCAATTCGGTGTGTAAAAAAATACCATAATTTTTTGTACATCATTTACACTTACGTATTATACATGTGTAAAAAAATTAAAAAAAAATTGTTACATTAAGTTCTTTCGAGTTCTTAAAACTCAAAGTGGTTCTCAAAAGAAATCAATCATATATATATATATATATATAACATGTGTTCAACTTATACACTAAGCTTCTAAATCAATGCACTTTGTTTAATTTGTTAACTTATTAATCAGTCTTTTTTCTTTTTACTAATTTGGTACAAGGAGCAAAAAAATATGAATAACCAAATATACATGAATCCTTTTGGCAAACTCAATACATACCCACTTGGATGTTTTTTTTCTTGTTCCAAACGAAGTCGCCTCTTTGGCGTAGCTTGACCTTCATTTTTTTTTCTGTTTCGTCTTTTTTTTAAATATTCAGCTAATTTGGTTATGAATAATCAGCAATTGCCAAATAAAATTAATTGTGAAATACTTACCAATTCTATGAAGATATTGTGAGATACGTTACCATTAGTAGTCTCCACATAATTGACCTACAATTCAAATATTCAATCAATTAGATTATTAAATAATCTTTTGGTAGTCACAAGATAAACTTTAGAAAAAATAAAGGGTGTTGCTAAACGTACCCCCTCTCATCCATTTTTACTAAACATACCCCCTCCCTTAAGTTTTACATTAACACAATTTAGACCTTTTGTTTGTTTCTTTTGTCATTTTTGTTATCTTTTATTATCATTATTATTTTTATAAAAGCATTTTTTTTCTATTTTTATTTAACAATTTTTTTTTCTATTTATATTTTTATGTATATTTAAAAGGCTTAAATAAATATATATTTCTTCTTATTTAGAAAAATATTTTTTTTCATATTTAAAAAACGTTGTTTTTCTTGTTTTTAAAAAATATTTTTTTTCCTATACTTGTTTTAATCTTTTTGGAGAATCTTTTTTAAAAAAAAAGTAAGAGATAGTTTACATTCTTTTATATAAAAATAGTATTATTTTTTTATAAATAAAAAGGTTAAATAACATACAACTTGATACAAAAAATTGACTGTTTTCTCATATAACATTAATCTCATGTATCCAAACCTAACAAAATTGTTTTGAATACATTTTATAAAAAAATAAAAAATAAAAAATAAACTAGCTAGAGAAAATATACAAAACTTTTTAATACATGTAAAAAAATAAAGAAACTTTTAATAAGATCTTAAAGAAATAAACGAATAAAATCAATAACGAAAATATATAAAAACAACTGTACAATAAAAACTTAATAGTTTTTTGTTTGATGTTTTGAGAGAAATATAAAATAAAATAAGAGCGACTAACATGTCAATTATAAATGTTAAAGAGAAATAAAAGTTCAGGGGAGGTGTATGGATAGCAAGGGAGGGGGGTACGTTTAATGAAATTACCAAGCCGTTACCAGAGTTTTGGTAGCTTGAATCCAACAAAATTCTACACTTAATTTACATATAAAAATGTTGTATGTGTTAAGTAGGTTGCTACATAGCAGTTGTTGGTCATGGTCATTGCAAGTCAACGGGTGAGCAATGTTAGTTTTAAAAGTAACAGATATGTTCATCAAAACACATAAAATATCTCAGTGATTTTTATGATAAACAACGAGTTTTTTCTTAAAAGGGTGTTCGTGAGGAAAATAATTACCAAATTAGTGTTCATGGAATAATATTTACTATAATGGTGTTGTTGAAAACATTTTTTTATTTCTCACTCCAAAACTTATTGAATAACCATAAAATGGACCAAGACATTTCTTTTTAACAATTATACATTTTCTTCCTCCCCTCTTTTTAATTAATATAATCGCCTCTTTAAATAAATACTAAAATGGTATACAAAATTGATGGTCAACATTTTTTTGTGATTAAACTCATGTTTGTATTGAAAAAAAAAAGTGATCGTCTACACTAAGCTGATTACTCTAAATTGATTTATGTTAAATGTGATACACTTAACGAAATTTTATTAAAACTTCGTCAAATTTGTTTTTGGGTGTACTAAAGAGTAATATTATTCTTGGTATACGTCAACAAAAATTAATTTTAGTTTTGTGCGTTTTGAAAGTGTAAAATAAATCTTTTAAGTTTTAGGTGTACTAAATCATACCGATTAACTTCATAATTACATAATTTAAATTAATTTTACTTTAATAATGTATTCTTTAATTTTAATAGATTAAGATAATATACATAATCGTAGATCAAAATATATAAAATACCGGTACCATACCGAGTCGTATCATACCAGTATTTTACCGATCCTGAAACCTCAAAAAAGGTTGGTACCAAATCGGTACTAGTGGCACCCAATTTGATACTGGCTCAATACCGATACCTCGTACTATTTACTCATCAATAAATCGAAACGAAAAAAAAGATAAGTGTAAATGATAGATTTTGTTTTAATAACTATATAACAGAAGTGTTAAAATCATTAAAATTTAATTTCTATCTATATTAGAGTGTATAAAATAAGATAAAGATACTGACTATTATTATATTTGCATCTCATTTTAGAATTTATTTAAAGAGACAACTATCAATTGAAAAAACTAAAAAAATACAATTGTAAAAGAAAATTATTTGCTTTAGAGATTAATTAACAATATTATTTTAAAATAAAAGGAAAAAACATGTATTGGTTCCATCTTAGGTTTACCCAATAAGTTTAGAGAGAGAAAGTACAAATTTTTCAATAACATAACTATGGTAAATATTATTTCATGAGTAGTATTTTGGTAATTATTTTCCCCACCAACACCTTCTGAGAAAAAATTCATAGAAAGTTTACACAGTTCCCATACCCTTCCAACAAGACCCCATTATCTTCTTAAAATCCAATCGTTTAAATAATAATAATAATAATAATAATAATAATAATATTAATAATGTCTTGTCTAAACCATTAGCAAAAGACCATCCTCTCTCTCAATCATCTCTGTAACAATTGTAACAAACCGTGAATGTTAAATGAGAATGACCCGTTTCAAGAGCAGAAATAGAAGTGCAGATCAGAGCAGAAATTGGCAATCTTTGCTGACGACCTAAAGATGGCGAGCGAGTCTGGGCGTTTCATGGACAAATATTTCGTCTGCTATAACAGATTGATGGTGGAGAGGTCTGCGGAAAATGGTGTCCAAGTAGAGGAGGAAGATGACGACGCCGAGACATGGCATCTGGAGCTATAAGTTGTCGACAACTAGGACATCTTCCGCCGGACTACAACTTTATACCCGTTGGAATACATTATGCCAATTTAGACGGGGACATAGTCACTGACCATCGGTTCCGACGGGATATGTTTAGCATTGCCCCTCATTTTTGTTAACATACACGGTCGGAACCAAAGTAAAAATGGACATATGGAGTTTATTAATTGCTTGAAATAAAGTCGTTTAGCAGAGAATAACTTTATCCTTATTCAAATCAAATTATTCACCACCAGCTTCAACACCCTCACCAACATCATCAACTTCACAAATAAGATTTGAGTTCAGATTCACATTTTAGTTCAAATTCAAATCGTTGCAATTAATTTCCATTAATTAATCTACCTGATATTGAATAATATTTTCATTACGTTGGTTCTAATCTACGTAGTGAACTCACCACTACTATCATCGACCATCTTTGCTCCTTGCGGGAATAGCAAGTTCTACCAGAAATACGTACCAATCAGCCATAATGCGACGTCGCTACACCATTGTTGCCTACAACGGGTCTCCTGGACCAAAATTTCCATCGTCGTCGATGGTATCTCCTTTTAAAAGCCTTAATGCTTATCAAAATCAAATCCCTAATCAAGTCCATATCCAAACGTACGATGATCGTGAACGAAGTTGTTGGACCCGTTGTAGGCAACAATGGTGTTTCCTGTCGCTAAACAACTTCTATACGGTATAGAGCATCATCATTATCTTCACCAGCACTAAAATTGCCATCGCCGTCGCTACACGGCGCCGAACTCCTCCTACCCATCTGTCACACCCCGACCAAAGGCAGCGGAACATGCCTAGGTGCAACAGATTGCTCAAGAACGCGATGACACTATTAAAGTGACAATATTTACTCAATTTGTTATTTCATTCAATAATCACAAATACAACTTGTTCACAATAAAATACAAACAATTACGTCAACACAACATTCGTTAAAGTATCCTAAATGTATGATCTAAGTGATGAGTCTTCAATCTTCACAAGCAATCAAATAGTAAACCTGTAGCATGTATAAAAATAGATTTTATCAACACGAATGTTGGTGAGCAATACACTAGTTTTGACGTGTGTGTATAACGAGGCAAAAGTAATTCATATGTGTAAATCAAATAAATAAAACAACCATTGTAAATGCAAAGTAAATAACTGTGGTTCCTTTCTATTTGGTAACCACCAAAATACTCGGAGAATGAGGCCCTATTCTATCTGCACTTAAGGTAGGATAGTTAGGGGAGCGTATGATCATACTTATTGAGGCTCAACAACAACATAAAAGTAAACACTCATGCAAATAATCAATTTGAGGTATAAACAAAGATCGAGCAAATATTCGTACGAACACATAATGTTGAATTGTGGATTTGATAATGAGATCATAAAACAAGTAAGTTTAAAAATGGTATGCATGCCACCCTAAAAGTATAAAAGCGTAAAAAGGGGGAGTGTGATTACTCACGTGAAATAAATAACTTGAAGGGTTGTTTGTGATACACCGGGATTATAAGTTCAACAAGTGAGGTCTAGGTTAAAAGGGTTTCCGTTTAGAAGATGGTCTTGGAAGATTTTAAAGTAAAATAAAATGACAAGTTAAATAATTAATCAAAGTTTGAGGTTTAAAATGTAAATACTTGAGAAATTAAAGCAACGTTTTTGAAAAGTAAGTTTCCTCAAAATCGAGTCTCGGTATTCTATTCATTAGTTTTACTTAACCTATGTTAAGTAACCATGTGGGTATAAATGCAATATTGCAAGACCCTCTGTTATACAAATACCAAAACGGGATTTACGAACGTTCGGATTAGTCGGTTTAGGTCTTGCATAATAAGTCAAGTCCGAAGCCGACACTCCAAAGTGATAAATGTTATGAGATAATTCAATAAAATCAAAAGTAAACTTAACCAAGTTTGTAGTTCTATTGAGAAGAACCTTAATGTCCGTTAAGCGAGTGTTCGGTTTTATCGATCCAAACTTGTTATAAAATCAAGTTGGATCCGACATACCAAGAATTTTGAGAAAACAATTAAAATTAGTTTCATAATATAGTTTTAAAGAATAATGAGATTCGGTGACCCAAAACACATCTAGGGTGTCTTAAGCGGATGAACCCGGTTTAGTTCGGTCTTGGTTCGGTCCTTGATTCGGTAAAAGACCGAGGATGGTTGCCACATACCCAAATACCATTGAACTATTTAAAATGATTTGGAAACTAGAATGGTTAGGAGCTAAACAATAATATAATTTAAGTGTTAACAAAGACATAATAAAGTGTTTAAACAAGAGTTCGGTTTTGGTTCGGTCCTTGACTCGGAATGAAACCGATGATGGTTGCCACATAACCAATACCATAGAACTTATTAAATAAACTTAAAAATGATAATGTTCAAGTTTTGCAAACAATAAGTCAATAATAAAGCATTTAAACGAAAGTTTGGCTTTGGTTCGGTTATTAACTCGGGATGAAACCGAGGCTAGTTACCACATGGCCAATACCATGTAACTTACAAAAATGAGTTTACAAACAAAAATAAATATAAACTAAACAAGATTAGTAAGCTTAAACGAATTATATATAAACAAGGACTATAATAGTACTCCATTTAGCCTTGCCTTATAATATCCCACCGCAACCGACCAATGACGGGAAGAAGTGAAAATTGAAGGAAACAAGGGATATGTATTATATATATGTTGCAACAACAAGCTTTAATTACTAAGAAGTTAGTTAGAATGTAAGGTTAAACTCAGTTTGACTTTAGAAAGTCAAACTGCCAAGAACTTGAATAATAACCTTAGAAATCTTATATTTAGAGAGAGATTTAATGAACTGGGCATGGAAAAATGAAGGAATAGGCTTGTATTTATAAGGTAAGTTGAATGGGTCATGTTAGGGGTTTAATTCAAGTGCTTGCATGCAAATGGGTGGAGAAAAAGGAGTCATACAAACACAAAACAACAAAAATCGCCATTGCTTCTGCAGAGCCCCTTAGCGCGGCGCTAAGGATCACAAAGGGAAAATCTTATTTTTCAACTTTGGCAGTTTTAGTCCTTGAAGTTCGTTTTGAGCGTTTTAGGGGCATTTTAAGGGTTGTAAAAGATGTTTTTGCGATCCGACAATCATAAAACAATATGTAACATAAATTCAACATTTTTATATTATTGAAAGGTTTGGGATACGTAGCGGGTCGGTTTTCATAAAAAAAAAACAAATACAAGGGCGAATATGATTCGAATCGGAAAATGACGAATGGCACGCCATCGGGGTTCCATCTGAATTTGTTCAACAAGATTAATATAAAAGAAATTATAAAACTTATGTTCAATCGACGGCGATGGCTCTAATCTACCGATTTGGCTGTCGTTCTTCTCCTCCTCTCATGTTATTCACATAATCAAACTCCAAATATATGTTTTCAGCTTCTGATATTCCTGGAACCGTCAGAGATTTCTATTTTTTAGGTTACCGGCAACACTAGCTACCGAATGTATAGAGAAAAGGGAGAGAGATATGAATGAGTGAGAGGAGTTATGAATTTGTAGAGATAATGAAGAAGATGAAGATTTGGAAATGAAATTGAATTAGGGATTTGGGTGTTGGCGTTGAAGGAATAAAATTTTTGAGAGAAAGAGAGAGATTATTATTATTTGGGGGAAATGAGAGGAGAAAAAGAATGATTATTATTATTTTCGACAAGTGCTACAATAGAAGTCTGGTGAAGCGTCAGTGGCCGGTGGTGGAAGTGGAGAGACGGAAAAAGAATGAATAAAATGATGATGCAGATCCAGAAAACAATTCCTCCAATTATTAGTAATATAATATTATATTCACGTGTGAAAATACCATCTTGCCCTATTTTTGGACGTTCAAACAAATAGTGAAACTAACAGAAAACCCACATTATAAAAAAAAACCACCACATGGACTTTATCTGCGAAAATGTCACTACATGGTTGAAAGTTGCATTTTAAGTTTCATCAGAAGGACCATAACTACAATGAACTCTTCTTGAAAAAAATCACATCGATTAAAGTTATCAATTTTCAATCGGAAGGGATCTCTTTCTAAACTCTCTTTGAAGCCAAAAAAGAATATTTCCATTCTCCATATTTATTTTTTTTACCATCCCAGTTTTTATCTACATATTTGTTCGTCGTTCGGCATCTCTCGTTTTTTCTTTTTTTTTATCTGAAATTCAGCTCAAAACTAGTGGTGGACCCAGAAAATTCTCACAGGGCCGGGAATTTTTTGAGTCGGTACTTGATTTTATAAAAAAATTAAGTTTCGTTCTGGTTCAGCCGTTCGGGTCAGGTAAAATTGGTAAATAATTATTTATTGGTCCGGTTTGACCGTTCCGGTTATGTCAAATTGGGTCGGGTGATATAAAAAAAGGTTAACCAAACAAAATATCATATAGTCAACTAGGTTATTGACCCGTGTATTACACGGGTGGAAATATAAAACTCGTCAATTAAACGCACACATATACGAAGAAATGTAATAGTATTAATTTCTCGATGAATGGATTATTTTTACATCTATCGAAATAAAAAAAAATGACCATAAATAAAAGGTATCAATTTATATAGTTGAATTTAATAATTATAAGGTATTATTAATACGAATATTAATGAAAAGGTTATTGCTTAACTTTAAATTGAAACTCCATCTATATAATTTTTGTGTTTTCAAAACCCAAAGCAACATTCAAAAGCAAAAATGTAACAAATGTTTATGATTCGATGTAAACGATTAGTTAAAAGCCATACTATAATATTGAAAAAAAACATTTAGAATTACATATTTATATTAAAACATCCAAATTGTGAAAGTTTAATCAAATAACACTTGAAAACATATTTACTACCTAAAACACCAAAAAAAATACTAATTTGGTGAGTGTGCTAAAACAATATACATTTGGACGATTGAGATTCTATATTTAGTGAATACTTTAAGCATGTCATAGGTTAGTGACCCGTGCATCACACGTACGAAAATTATTTAAAAAAAATCATCAATTACAAATATATATATATATATATATATATATATATATATATATATATATATATATATATTTGAACATATTGTAAATTTTGTATTTGTGAGAAGCGATGGCTTTATATAAATTTTTATGTTTTGTAATGAAGAATGTCACAAAAGTAATTGTAATATTATGAAACGATTGAACATACCGTTTTGTAGTATATTGATTAGTATATAGTTGATATACTTCTTGATAGAGTTCGTCCAAAAAATCAGAAATACACAAAGCAATTCCAAATTCTCCCTAACCTTTGTCCATCAAAATTTGATACCAATCCTAGCAGCCAAGACTCGATATTGGTGTGCCATGTGCGCTTATTTGTATCAATTCCTTATGCTAGAGTATAATTGGCATCTGATGCAAACATTCTATTAAACACGCGTGCCAAGTCAAAAATTGCATATTTCTCTTACGGCAAAATGAATAGATTAACAATTCAACGAGAAAGCTTAAGCAAACAAAGTTTATAATTGCATACACAAAACAAAAGCCATAAACTACCTCTTCTTAATAGCACCCTATTAGAAACTAAGTATAGTAAGGGGGAAAATTCAACACTTATAAGTTAAAAAACATTTACATGTACCATCTTTCCCATTCAATATTCTTCTACCATAATCTTCATCTCCAACTATCTGTAAATCCATAGAATGTTTGAGTCAATTTTTTTTTTCTAGGACGGAAATTTCTCATGATGACTTTCAGTGGTACCAGAAAATAGTTGACATTTTTAACCCATACACATGCCAAACTATTAGCGGGCAGTGTTTGGGAATTTGATTGTAGTAAAGGGAACACTACAAAAAGATTCATTCCTAGTTTAAACGTCCAGTCATGTTAGCCACGTGTCACTTCTTCATTATTGAGAGCAGGTCCTTTTTGTGACTCTTAATTCGAGATCACTTCAGTTTGGATCGGTTCCTAATTCTTTTGCCAAGGATTTTACTTTGAAGCTAAAGTGGGTAATCTGTATAATGTGTGAAAATATCATCATCATCATCATCATCATCGTACTCAGTATATCCCACCAATAGCCAAACTATGGTAGGGTCTGAGGAGGGTAATATGTAGACAGTCTTACCCCTACCCTATAGGGATAGAGAGACTGCTTCTGATGAGACCCCGGCTCGATAGTAGTTTTGCATCAAGTCTTGGACATAAGGCACATAGCACTCAATCATTGGGACACCGGCTGATTGGTGCATGTACCATTGTCTTTCGGCTATCAACGCCACCACATGATGCCTGATTAACCTTCCGACACTTTTAACGTTATTTTCACGAGATTAGTAAAATAACGTTAAAATTAGTGCAATTTTACTTTTGCCCAACCGAGGGTTCACACATATATACATTATATGCGCGCACCACAAGCAGGACGAATAATTTGTGAAAATATGTGACAGTTAATATAATATTGAATGTTTTATAAGTGAAGCTTTGGTTTTATGGTTAACATTATACATGTTTTTGTACGGTTAATGAAAAAAAAATGAAGATAATCATTTACTTTAAGAGATGCCCAATGAAGCAACCACGAAGTGTGTCATAATCATTGGTGCGGGTCTAGTTTATAGGGTTTAGTTATGCTGTGTAAAACATAATTACTTTATTAATATAAATGTAAAAGTAACTTACAAAAATAGAAAGAACTTACCAAAAAAACCTCAGTTTTTGATAAAGCAACTCCTAGCTTTGATTGTGACCCATTTAAACCTTGTTAATAATAACTTTCATTTGTAGTCTTGATCATAAAAACCTTATGCACTACTTGAAGACTAAACCATATGAAACCTTTTACAGCTGCAGTTATACAATATGCGGGTTCAATTGTTAGCTTTAAAAGAAAATGAAAAACCCTCCCAAAATACCTTTGGATGCAAAACAGTTAAATGTTGTAGATTGACCAAAACATGCATTTTATTGTCGTAGATTGACCAAAATTGCACGTTTTAACTACACGCCCTTTTAAAATCGTATTATCTCATAGATCCTTGATAGTATAATAACTTTGATATAAGAAAAGGGGTAAGTGTGTAGGATAGTAACCAAATTTCAAAAGTGTTCTAACTTGATCACTCAAGTTTAAAAAGTGTCTTAATCAAGTCACTAACATTCATATTTTATTTAAAATTATAGGTTTTAACATGTTTTTCTTTTGTATTAATAAGGACATCTTTTTATCCTTTTTTAATGTTGATGTAGAGTAGTGGCGTGAATTTTATTTTTAATAAAATTAACGTTTTCTTGAATATAACTACATAAATATCTAATCCCGACCCCCACATCTTCTCCTCCATTGCTTACTTGACGAATAAAAAAATCTATGATGATCGATCTGAAGATTTATTGACCCGGTTTGAGAAAAAATTGAATGAGTGACATAATTTTAACACTTTTGAAACTTGGTTAATATTACGTGACATATTTATATCTGAAAAAAGTAACACAAACTCTTCTATATTCCGTAAATGCCCTTGGGATCTAAACTTGTAAGACCGGCCTATTCCAAATTGCCAAAAAAAGTTATCGTGGTGCAAAATTAACAGTAATATTCAGACATTTGGCAGTTTGACAATCAAAAGTTAAACTTGACGTGATTGAATTATAATGTTATAGATTCAAGATTCAAGAAACCTAACAAAATCATGGTTAAATCAATATCCGATCAAACTACTAATACTTTAAAACCAAGCAAATTAGGCACGCATAAACTTATAATTATGACATTTTCATATACAATAGACTTGCACACTTAATTGAACTATAATACAAAAAAGTCAAGATGAACAAATATATACACACAAATGCCTGTAAACGAACCGAACGAACACGTACATTAAGGCATGTCATATTCGTTCATTTAACTTTAAATGAATACGAACACTTAATCAAATAAATAATTGTGTTTATGTTTGTTTATTTAAAAATTGAACATGCTCATGTTTGTTTGTTTAAAATCTACACGAACAATTTATGAAATTAATATAGGCCTATACACACATCATAGAATACAAAACAATAATCCTGACAAAATCTATTCACAAAACATAATACAAACATACGTACGCATATTACAGCGAGAAGTGCGAGAAGTGAAGGTATAACTCCATTAATCCCTAATTTCACTCCCTTTCATATGATGTTACATACATATATGTAGGTTGGTTGTATTTATGTCTTAATTACACATTCAAACCTACCTACAAACATATAAATGTACCGAGCCACATTCAAACCTATGTACCTACACACATACATATGCACCTATACAACGCACCTACACATAAGAAAGGGAGTGAAATTAGGGATTAATGGAGTTACACCTTCACTTCTCGCTGTAAAAAAACTTCTGAAATGATCCAATACCTATATATATATACATAAATAGAATAGAGAAAAGATGGAATACGCTAATGCTTATCATACAATACCGTATGCGACATCAGGGAGCGTCGATCTACACCTTCGATTCAGTTGCGACGGTTGAGAAGATCCCATGTATTTGAAGCGAGAAGGGTACGTTTGTCTTTTTGATTCCTAATCTAAATTTGGTAATTTGCGTATAAACGGTTACAATCCTGATATTTAGCTTAATCAAAATCAATTTCTTATTTACCAAACAATTTTGTACGGGAAACTATCAATTGAGCTCTCTTGAGTATACGAATCAGATTTTCAATCGTTTTTGTGATTTAGGGTTTTGAAATGGAAGACAATCGCGAATGTAAGTTTTTGCTTTGTTTGAACTAATCGAAAGTAGATGTATACTATGTTTATAATCTTGGCTGTAACCTGTATGTTAGTTTCTATGAGAATCCCATGATAATTATTAGTTTAGTTTGCGAGCATGTTCATATTAGGAGTGATTTAACATGTGTGATTTTCTGGTGTTTATACTATGAGCGTATCATGAGCGTGTTATTTGTAATGTTATAGAATATGAGCGTGTGCATATTAGGATTGTTAAAATGGTTGATTTTATAATATGAGCGTGTAGTTTATGTATTATATAATATAAGCGTGTTATGAGCGTGTTTTTTGGTGTCAACACCTTTGTTTTGATGTTTTTATAGATGATTCAAGTGTTTTGGTTGAAGGTCAAGGGGTATATATCATTCCTAAAGTTGCTTCTTTTTACAAACCTGTCAAAGGAATGATGTTTTCGTCAATTGATCAAGCATTTCATTTTTATAGTGAATATGCTAAAAAAAGCTGGATTTGGGGTTCGCAAAGGTGGATCTTATATGCATGATGGTGTACTAAAGACCAAGTATTTTACATGTTGTAAAGAAGGTCACAAGCCAGCCAAAAATGTATGATTCAAAAGGTGATTGTAATGAGTCAAGCGAGCCATATTATAAAAGGAGGAAGAGGCCAACAATTAGATGTGGTTGTAGAGCACATCTAGAGTTAAATTCTGTGACGGTGTAATTTTTGAAGTACATGATTTTGTTGAAAGCCATAATCATAATGGTAGCAGATTCTGGTATGCAGTTTGTTCCTTCTACGAGGAAGTTAACACATGTCCAAGAAGAAGCTATTTATGAGCTCTCTAATTTGAACCTTGGACATGTTAAAGCGTTTAACCTTATGAGAACACAGTATGGTGGTTTTGAAAAAGTAGGTGCAACTAAAGATGATTGTAAGAATTTTAAACAAGGTTTGAATTGTTATATTGGAGAGTATGATGCTGAGATTATTGTTCAGAGATTGTGTGTAAAGAAAACATTTTCATCCGATTATTCTTTTGAATATGATGTCAATGACGATCGTGAGTTAATTCGTGTGTTTTGGGCTGATGAGATTTCAAAGAGTAATAATCTTTCATTTGGGGATATTATATCTTTTGATGCTACATTTAAGACTAACAAGTTTGTGTGTATGCATATGATTGTGTGTATGTATATGTTTGCGTGCATTTATATGATTTTTTATGTACAGGTACAAGATGGTTTTTGTAACGTTCATGGCAATTGATAACCATTGTCATGGTGTGACTGTCGGTGCTGGATTACTAGCTTCTGAAACTATTGAATCGTACACATGGTTATTGTAAATGTTACTTCAGTCATTTGGTAGCGCACCGAAGGTTGTTGTTACTCTTCAAAGACCCTGCTATGAAGCAAGCTATTGCATCTGTGTTTCCAAATACAAGGCATAGGTTATGTATGTGGCATATCATGAAGAAAGTTGCTGACAAGGTAACTTTTTTATTTGTGTTTGATTTAACTGTGTTTTTAGCAATTTAAATAATGAGAGTTTGACAAGCGTTTAATGGTAATAGTCTTTTCTTGATGTTTAATATGTGAGCGTTTTATGAGCGTAACATGATTATATATTTTGATAACGAGCGTTTCATAAGCGTTTAATATTTTTTGTCATCAGGTGGGAGCTGATTTATGTAACAACGAAGATTTTAAGAGTAGGCTATGTAATATTGTGTGGACGGATTCAATAAGTCCTTTTGAATTTGAGGAAAAATGACAGGCTATAATGGTTGAGTTTGAGCTTGACAAGAATAAATGGCTTACTGATATGTATGAAATCATATTTGATTGGATACCTGCTTTTTATAGAGACGAAGCTTTGTCTGAATTGATGCGTACAGCATCAAGATCAGAGAGCGAAAACCATTTTTTCGGACAAGCTACAAATTCTCACTTAACATTAATTGAGTTTTTCAACCATTTTGTTATTTGTATGGGGATACAGAGATACAATGGCAGACGGTGTGATCATGATAGTAGGTACATGTATCCGCAGTAAGAAACCAGAAGTTATCTTGAAAGGGAAGAGATTAGGATATATACAAGATCTATTTTTAATGATGTTCAGGATGAAATGAATGAAATTGTTGGTGGTGTTTCACAATTCAGTTCTTGTGAAGAAGGAGGTTTTTTGAGGTGTAAAATAATGGATTTCAATGCGTATGTTCCAGGTTTTTTGGAGGTAATTATGAGCGCTTAGTAAGTGTTTTAGTTTAAATTGTTTAATTTTTAATTAATTAACAAGCGTTTAATAAGCGTTAACATTTTTTAGGTTGTGTTTAAGAAGGATGGTGAGTTTGGCGAAGAGTCTACTGCAACATGCTCCTGCAAAAGATTTGAACAATATGGTTTGTTGTGTCGGCATATTTTCTACATCATGAATATGTATCATGTCAAGAAATTCCCTTGAAGATATATAAATGATCGATGGAGGAAAGAGGCTGCGGTGAATATCAGAACAGTTCCAATGTCAGAGTTTGGTAAGATCAGAACAGGAAGATCAAGAAATTTCAAGAGAAATAAAGTATGTCGGTGAATACCTTATCAACAGTTATTTTGTAGATATTGATGAATTGATTAAAGTTAGAGATGAGATTAATTTGATGATTGAAAAAACAGATTTAACTCGGTATGAAAGGGTACGTTCATCTAAAAGGGATAGATTTGCTGTTGTTTTAGGGTTTGAACAACCATTAGAAGTTACTGTTCGTGTACCTACTGGAATTAGAAACAAGGGTCGTGGCTCACACAAAAGAATTAAATCAAAGAAAGAGATAGCCATTAGTCGATATGGGAAGAGTTATAGGGAGTGTCATACTTGTTACCAACCTGGCCACAATAGCAGAACCTGTAAAGCATTGCAGCAGCAACCACAACAATGAATCACAAGCGTGAGTATAGCGTTTTAGATAGAGAGATTAACCATTTTCTTTTAAGCGTGAGTATAGGGTTTTATATGGAAAGAGTTAGCCATTGTAATTTTTTGTTCAAAGATTGTGGATTTTATAGTCACTTATTTTACAAAAGCGTATGTCAAGCGTTTGACAAGCGTATCACAAGCGTTTAGATCAAAACTTTTATTTATATTTTTAAACGCATGGGTTATACCCGCGGTAGACCATCAGACCATCATACCCTGGAAACTTTCAACATAAGATTAAAAAAAAAGAAAACTAAAAACTAACATCATCAAACCCCATCAACCCCTGTTTCTTGATGATCTCACGGCCAACTTCCTTGAACTCCATGTTGGCTGACAATTTTGAAACCGTGTCAACCAAAGTACCATACACGGAGTCGTAGCATGTAGTCTGTTGTTTCAGAAACTCAACAGTTTTTGCCTTGAACTCACTGTATGGTAGCTCCATGAGTTCGTTATATGCTTCAAGAGTTTTTGATTTCTCTTGAAGCACGTAGGCATGTGAGTGTTGAAGGGCGGTTTGAAACTTCTCATCATTTGCTATCTCAAGATCCAGTTTGGCTTTCACCATGCTTTTGACGGTTTTATCACATGAAAACATTTTTTGTGTGTTTTTTAAGTGTTTTTGTATGATCTGAATAACAAGAATGAATGTGAATATATAGACATAATTTGGATATCTATTAATTGTGGGTAGTTGAGATAGAGTTATTCAGTGTCATTTAAGTTTGATGTAGGCTATCATCATCACACAAATGCCATTTATTATATTTTAAGCGTGTTTTAAGCGTGATATATATACTTTTTAATCTTTTTGGTAGTTGACATAGTGTAATATAATTTAATTGATTTGATGTAGACTATCATTACGAAAATCTTTTTCCAAAATTTTGCAGATTAGTAGTAATAAATGTAATTAAGTTTTGTACAAAACTAGATTAAAAATTAGCTTTTTAAACCAGATACAGTGGTTTAGCGTGTTAAAAGCGTATAAGAGCGTATAATGAGCGTCTCATAACTTCGCTCGTACACTGTTTGTATGTTGCGTCCATGAGTATACAGTTTTGAACGTTGTTCTTTATTATGATTTCTTTTACTATTTGGTCTGTGAACCTGCAATTCTTTTGTGTTTTGTTGTCCTTTTTTTACTATTTGGTCCATGATCTTTTCCTATATATATATGCTATATTTTGTCACACTTATATCCACACATCTCAAAATCAGTTATAATGGATGCCTCATCATCATTATATTTTAAGGAAGTTTTGAAGATGAAAATTGTTGAGCAGGTAGCCACAGACAAAGCTTGCCGTGATAAGCTAGCACATGAGTTCGTGATGCTTACTAATAATATGGATTGCAGGGATGTTATTACGAAGGTTCTTGTCAAAATGTCTGCTAGTACTATCCGAGATCTTTCGGTTTTGTTTATGGTTGACATGGGGAAGAATGAGTTAGAACAATTCAAAGTATTATCAAAGGTAATTCTTGAACTAAACTGTTCAATGAAATTGAAGTTGGATTTTCTCAAGTCACTATTAGAGTAGGGGGCTAGTGGGTGATGTGTTGAGAGTTTGATGAGCGTTTTGTAATGTTCTTTTTAATATTTTTTTTCATGTAGTATTTTGTGTGGTAATAATAATATTCCAACTAACAAAACATACCGAATGAAACCGACAAATCATCTTCCTCCTTTGCGTAGACACTACAATGACATATCCGGCAGTTAT
The DNA here is from genome assembly GCF_021521415.1 of Bidens hawaiensis. Lineage (NCBI taxonomy): Eukaryota > Viridiplantae > Streptophyta > Magnoliopsida > Asterales > Asteraceae > Bidens > Bidens hawaiensis. The sequence continues at coordinate 116,175 of NW_027491162.1, forward strand.
GATTCGAATTGAAGATTGGAAAGGAGAAAGTGAGGCGAAATCGATTCAATAGAATAATATGAGAGGAGCCGTTGATTTTTCTTTAGCGTTTTATTTAATAAGTTTAGAAAGAAGTAACGGGCTATGAGTCATAACACATAAAAAAACGGATATGGTCCGGTCCATTCAACATAAGATCTTTTTTTTAATTTGTTTTTGAATTATTATATTACCAAGAAATTCTAGAAATGCATAGTATTTATGGAAATAACTCAAATGAATCAATAGAAACGGGCCATGTGTCCAAAAAGCCTATTGTTTTAATAGTATAGGTAGATATATTTAAAATTGTTCTCTACGAGTTTTTCATTTTTTGAAATCTAACCATTACATCATCTACTTTGACATTGATAAGCAAGTCTTACTAAATGTAACAAATACATCTATCGCTTAAATTTTAATCACCATTCGATTACTAAAATCGGACTTCACGTACTTCATTTCCGAAAAGCATTTTCAGTGCTTGCGGTTGCAGTGGGTAATACAAGAGCTAACTTCGTCGTAAACAAGTCACAATATTACTAAGGATGTCCAACGAAATTTAAAATACATACAACTTAAGCGTTTTTAGGATGTTGGTACTGAAGATAGATTATTGTAGTCTTGATCAGAGTACTTTTGGTTGCTACATATCTTGTTTAACACGCACAAGTAACGCATTATCGAGCTTTAAAGTCATCTCATATGCGATTATGGAAAGGCGTCTACTATTGATGAAGCCATCGCAAAAAACCTAACAAAATTTCACAAATATTGCACCCTCGGTTTACTTGAAAAAAGAATAAATAATAATACGTCAACTAGGCATAATTATGCATTAAATTTACAGCCTTTTCACCATAACATGTAATGTCACTTTTTGCGCCCCTGGAACAAAAGAACTGCCTCTTACTTCGTGTCTTCTTGATCTGCATCGGTATCTTCCTACAAAAGTCAACACGAAAGGTCAAACATACAATCGTATATGATCAATGGTCAACTCAACACAAATAACATAAGATGGTACCTCTGTAGGCCGTGTTCCTTTCCCACCTATACACTTGGAAGCACTAATACTCGCACTCTTTAACAAGCTATGTGAATTACAATTTCCTTTATTTTCATCATCTTCCACGTTTTCTGAAGTTTGCTTTTCTGTCTCGTTTTCTTCAGCGTTACCTTCCTCTTTTGCTGCCAGAACTCGCTCCCTGTGCGACCCCACATTTTATAAAAAGTTAATTTTAAATAAATAAAAATGGTAACAAGTATGTAACCGTAAATACAACAACTTGCCTTGGAAGTGAAGCATGATGCCTTAGCTGTGGACAACCTTTGCCATCCTCAAGATGTGCAAATTGCCTTTTAAATCGATCAACGCCGCTGAAATATATAACAATAGAATGATTTTACGACAATAATTTTAATAAAACTTAATGAAAATGATGTAATATTTGTTTACCTTGGGTACAAGAAGCTAGTCTGTTCACCACCGCGTAAATATTCCTGAAGCATTTGAGGATGATACTCCAAGATTTGGTAATAATAGACAAAGAATTTGTTAGAAAGAAAAATATATATAAAGAAGGGTGTTCACAGTCCATCTTTGACGGGTTTTAGTCAAACTGTAAGCCAAATCATTAGCAACGGTTTTTGACCATTGTAAACCAAACGATTGAAAACTAAAACCGAACCGAAAGCAAACCTTTAATAAGGGGTTTTAGGAATTGTTGGGTTTTACGTTAAACTGTCAACCATGCTGTTAGGAACGGTTTTTACCATTGTAAACCTAAGCAACAAGTATGGTTTCATGTTGGGTTTGTTGGGTGCTTATAGTAAAAGACTGTATAAAATACAATTGAAATAAACAAGTGTATAATCCATATAAAAATCATTAGAGGCCCATGTAAAACATATTAAGTTACCTAGCCCAAAGATTCTACGGGTCTGTTAGTGCTTCTATAGACTAATTTCGAGCATAAACCATAAACCAAACCGTTTGATACTGTTAAAAATTCCCAAACCGACCGACTAAATTTAAAAAAAAAATAATTCTAAACGAAACCATTCTGTGCGGAGCAACATTTTGAAATCGGACCATAAACTTATTAATAACGAAAACTAAACCATAACCAAACCTCTCGATAAATTAACTCTCTAACATCATCTTTTCCCACTTTCCTCCTCTCAAACTCGAATTCAAGTTTCGATATGGGTTGTGTGGCTGGTTCTCGCTCCACATTTGACAGCCCGTTAAAGTAAGGATCGGCTAGTGACTATAAAAGAAAGCATGAATGTAATCAGTAAAAAAAACAACATTGAATATTTACCATTACTTTTAAACACTTTTGTATAAAGAACTTCATTTGGTATAAAAATACAAATTAAATATTAAAACCAAATGTAAAAAGTGGTGATTAAGTGAAAATGTAAGTATTAGTAAGGATGTTTTTAAGACATTAAATACTCATTATTTACTGCTGATCACTTGCACAAATCAAGTATTTTAATGGTTACATACATATGGAAGTTATGAAGTAATTTTATGCAAGTTACTAATGAATATTTAATATCCTACAAACATACTTGCACTTTCACACAATCACGACTTTTTACATTTAATTTTAATATATAATTTGTTTTTTTATACCAAATGAAACTATTTATAACAACGTTTACGGGTACTAAAAGCGTGAAGGGCAGAGTATTTGGTAGCACACCTCTTCAGCTGATGGGCGGTTTTTGGGATCAAATGCAATTAGGCGTTCGAGTAGTTTAAGAGCCAAAGGATCTACATTTGGAAATTTGTGTGTGAAAGGAACAGGTTGTTTCTTCCGCATATTATTAAGATATCTTCTTGCCTTTTCATTGCGAATCTGCATATTTAAATATCAACTTTTGTTAAAAGTTAAATCGGTATTTCAACCTACTTACCTATAAACCAGTCAACCAGTGTGATAATTTTATTTCTAACAAGTTGGGTGCTACTCATGAGTCGAGAAAAACTCTCTAAAAGCTCGAATCTAGCTGAGCCTCAACGAGTTTGAACTCGAGCTAAAGCTCAAGCCTTAAATAAGCTCGTCTAAAACAAGCTCGAGCCGAGTTGAAAACTTTGATGGGCCGAGCTCAAGCTTTAGTAGATATAAAGATCCAAACGAGGTGAGCTTGAGCACTGTTAAACAAGCTAGGCTCGAGCTTAGGCATGCTCAAGTTTGGTTCGGTTAAGTTCGGCTCGCTAACAACTCTACAAAAAGGTATCAGAAAAGAAAATTACCACAAAGGAAACTAGCCGAACGGGTCAAATATCACCTAAAGTGAATTTGTAACGCATAAAACCTTCTAAATCAGTTCAGAGTAGTATTTGACACGCCAATTGTTTATCAAAAAACATTGCACAAAAATGTTTCAGGTCAATCAAACCTGACAAATACCATAAAGTACCTAATTTTAACCAATGTTGACATAGATGAATAAGAAAATGAAAGAGCTCACCCTAGAAATAGTTTCGGGAGGAGGAGTTCCAAGCAAATCGGTCATGAGATCTAACTGATGCACCACGTTCTTTCCCGGAAACAACGGTTTACCCGTAAGCATTTCTGCAAATACGCATCCAATGCTCCATATATCAATAGGAGTATGTAGTCTCCAACATCGTTGTTTACGCAGTATGTAGTCACAAGGAGGTACCCCCCCCCTTCTCAGTGACGAGCTCACGGTGTCTGTTTTGCAGGTTATCAGAAGAACCATCTTTGCCGGATCTAACCCCTCGTGGGAAACATCTATTTAACCCCCAGATTATCCGTAATCTGCCCGGGGTCGATTAGTGTTTCTTCATTGGCGCCATCCGTGCATAAAAGCTAGAACTTAAATTCTTTTTCAGTTTTCTCAAAACTTCTGGAAAGATGGTTAAAGAAACCCCGGTAACCACAACCCCAGCTACTGGGGGGAATACCGGTGACTACACAGTTTTTACGAACACTACCCCGGTTACCCAAGCCGGGACAAGTGCAGTAAATTTTATGAACACTACCCCAGTTACCCGAGCTGGGGCAAGTGCAGTAAATAATCGCTCACTGGGATTCACCGATACCCAGTTAGAAAGACAACGAACGAGGCTCCCCCGCCAAACACTCGATGAAGTTAAAGCGTGGGCAGAAGCACGTCAAAAAGAATTCCAAGCTGAGTTGGATGAACGCTTACGTTCACTCCAACAGGCTAATGAATTCGGAGAGTACTTGGACGATGATTCGGAGGAATCCGCTAGTGACGCAAACCCTCGTCATAGGGCGAAAGGGAAGCGTAAGGAAACGGACTCCCAACCGAGAAGGCATTTTGGAGAAACCTTCAAACTAAAAAACGTGGGTGGAAACCCACGTGACTTCTCCAAAACATTTAGACCAACTGCTGCAAAGGCGGGAACGTCCAAATTTGCAAGGGACATTGCGGAAGCAATCGCCCCGAAAAGTGCCAAACAGATGTCCAACATCGGCACTTACGATGGTATATCTGATCCAGACGATCATTTGAACAGGTTCATAGCGGGGGCAACCGTCAGTAGTTGGACGGAACCTACGTGGTGTTACATGTTCCAAATGACGCTTGTTGGGGTAGCTAGAGCGTGGTTCGATCGTCTACCGGTCCACCACATCTACGATTGGGCAGACTTCCAGCAGAAGTTTAGCCAACACTTCAGCCAACAAAGAAAGTATACCGAAGAGCAATGGACAATCCTCAATTGCATTCGAGAGGAAGATGAATCTTTGCTAGACTTCATCACTCGCTTCAACTCAAAGAAGCTAAGTCTGGGTAATATTAGCGAAGATCTTGTTCGCGCTGCTTTCATCCAGGGCGCGAATGACCCAGAGCTCATCCGCACCTTAACGGGTAAAGATGGCATGCCATCCACATGGGATGCCATCATGACAGCAGCTAAACGCTTTGCGGAAACGGAGAAGCAACTGGGTAGAGATCTCCCCCAGAGCACAAACCTCTACACCCAGAAAACAAGAGAAGACAACGTCCTTACCGCCCGACTAAACAAAAAGCGGAAGCTAGGCATTTGGCAGTCAAGGGTAAACTTTGACACCTCATCCGACTTGCAACATCGGTTAGGCGGAAGGGATAACGTACAGTCGAACCAGAACTCCAGATGGACGCCACTCACCAAAAGCGTCACCGAGATATTCGCCACTGAGAAGCTCCCATGGCCAAATGCTCCAATAATCCGACATCGTCACAATGCTGATCGGAGCAAATACTGTGACTTTCACAGGACAAAAGGCCACAACACTGAAGAATGCACAGACGTGAAGGACATCGTCGAAGCATTTGTCAGAGATGGGACGCTCGCGCACCTCGTGGCGTAACGAACGCTGAGCAGGCTGATGCGTGTAGAACCCCAGTTGGGGAAAACACGAATAAAATTGCAGCTTCAATGTTGGAGACTACATACTGCGTAAACAACGAGATTCCGAACCAAGTGCATATCGGCTCGAAAGGCTCGATGACACTCCCAAGAACATGGAAGGGAGCTCAATTTCACAATCTGCATGTAGATCAATTCCAAACTTGTAAAAGAAAAGGCCCAGAGCCACTTCTAATGGAAATGATTCTCCTTATCACATTGATGCTGATGGTCTTACATTTATACTTAATGAACTTTCCACACTAATATGCCGGTCTTCACCGCATACATAAGTGGGGAAGTAAGTCGTTGCTTGTGGAAGGCGGCAAAACCCGCATAAACACAAAAAACGGCCAACCTTCACGCAGGTCAGTCATAGGTAAAGTTTGGTGATCCCACTAAATGAAAGTGCCGGTCCTAACCGCACAAATCATGATAGAGGAAACCAAACTAACCTATTGAAAACCGCGCGTCGAACGGTTAATTTATTCAACACTGATATGCCGGTTTTCACCGCATAAATAAGTGTAAAGAAATTGTTGCGTGTGGACGGCGGCAAAACCCGCATAAACACAGTAAACGGAAAACCCTCACGCAAGTCAGTTATAGGTAAAGTTTGGCGATCCCACTAAATAAAAGTGCCGGTCCTAACCGCACAAATCATGATAGAAGAAACCGAACTAACCTATTGACAACTGCGCGTCGAACGGTTAACTTATTCAAAATACTCAGAAAATTTCTAACGGAAGGATGAGGAAACCTCCACGCAGGTCAGATATAGGTGAAGTTTAGCCATCCTACCAAGTGCAAGTGACGGTTTTACCCGCACAATCACGAAGGAGGAAGCAAAACTTCAACCTATTATCTACCACGTTCAGAGGTTATCTTATTCTAAACACTTAGAAAATTTCTAACGAAAAGATGAGGAAAACCTCCACGCAGGTCAGATATAGGTAAAGTTTAGCCATCCTACTAAGTGCAAGTGATGGTCTTACCCGCACAATCACGAAGGAGGAAGCAAAACTTCAACCTATTATCTACCACGTTCAAAGGTTAACTTATTCAGAACACTTGGAAAGTTGCTAATTTAAACTAAAGTGTGCACGAGCAAGTCATATAACGTTTATAAAGCAAGTCATCCAGTGAAAGTAGCGGTCTTACCCGCACAAAGATTTATAATTCATAATAATTCATTACAAGAATGGCCGGGTAACTACCCGCCTACATGAATATAAATCTATATAATGTAAACCTATAAATAACAATGGGAAGGGATCTTAAGGTTCAAGCTTCAGGACCACTCCCTCCAAACCCACTTGTACACGCACCATCAGTTGGCTGTGGCGGTTCAAGGAAGGTCTTTAGAATGGCTAGCCCATTATCAGCAGCAGCAACTTCGTTCACATTCTCCACCACCGGATGCGGGAAGGCGGCATACTGGTTCACTGCTTGGTCTATACAGCTTCAGTATCCACATCATATAAAGGGAAGTTGGAAGGCGGGATGCCTTTCTCAACGAACCCTAGACCAAGCAGGAAGCCGGCCTTTTCCCCATCCTCATGAGAAGCGTTGAGGGCTGCGCTCATGGCATCGTCGTATGATGTGTCCGTGAAGACTCGATGCACAACCTACAAAAAAAAATATACAAGTATCAAAACCTTTTCTATTTACAAAGAAAAGCGTAAAGATATTATGAAATTACGCATACCTGAGACAACGCTTCTCGAAGAAGCCATTCCTTGGCAACCAGAGCCTCCTGGAGGGCGGCTTGAGCTTGGTTACGGGCGCGTTCGGCTTCACTTTTGTTAAGGTTGGCGAGCAACACTTCCTTAGCAGCAGCCTCTTCAACGCCCTTTAGCTTCCGCTCAGTGTGGTCAAGCACGCCCCTCTGGTCCAAGATCTCTTGGAGCTTCTTGGCGTCTTCCATAGCCAAGGCATCATGAGCCTGCTGGAGCCTCTCTAGCTTGGCTTTAAGCTCCTCATTCTCAATGCGTAGAGGCTCAGCAACAGCTTCAGCCTTGGTGGCCCTCTCAGTTGCGTTCCGTGCAGTTTCCTTAGCCAGCCAAAGCTGTTCATTAACAGCTTGGGCAGCCTTGGAACGGGCCTCGAGACGGGCCTGAACTTCAACTTCAAGGGCCTGGAAGGCCTTCTCCTTTTCCGCAGCCACTGCGGCAAGCCTCTTGTTCTCCTCCCGGATGGCCCGCGCCTGAGACACTTCCAGGCTACGCGCCGTCTTTAACTTGTCGTTTTCACGACAAAGTAACTCGACGCGCGACTGCATCCGGGCAAGGAGAATCCGCAGTTCATTCGACAGCCTACCCTCCTGGTAGCTGGACATGGCTTCCCCCAGCGCACCAGCGGGGGCGGCGTGGCGCGCCCATTCGACGCATTCTACAGGCGTCCGAAGGGTTGTTCCTCGGCGGATGCTCCATCGTGGAACATACACTTCATTGGAATCCGACACTGCAAAAGCAAAAAGCAGTTAGGAAAAGATGATAATAAAAAATATATATATAAAATAAAGGCCAAAATAACCCTACGCACCTGTAGGGTCGACGACAGGCCTGTAGCCGCCAAACCCATCACCCGATCCTAACGGATATCCATCCAAGAGGTCAGGCAGATGGGAAGGAGGCAGAGATTGGCTTGACGCCCCAACCCCGGACATACCTGAAGGACCGGCCGTAGTCGTCGGCGCCGGAGGAGGCATAGCGGAGGCCGCCGTGGTAGAAACCAGCGGAGGTGAACTCACCGGAGGTGAACTCACAACCGCGGCCGTGGCTGCGGAAGAATCCACAGAAACACTCACCGCCGGCTCAGTGAAAGAATCAGTGAATATGGCACTGACAGCCGGCGGAGATGTCGTCACAGTTGAAACAGTTGGCTCAACAAGGTGAGCAACTGAACCAACTGAAGCAGGCGCAGTCGCCTGGGTCATCGCCTCAGGTAGGTTGACCAAGCCTACCGTCATGGGTCCGGATGTGCTCCTCCCCGCTCCACCCTGGAATGCGGTAGCATCCACGCCTGCACGAAGACAAGATATATAAGTATAATGGCGTAAAGATATGAAGTTAAAAGTAAAGGAAGTTTGTACTTACGGGTTTTCTTGAGCCTAAAGGTGCGAACAGGCGGGGACGAACCCGATGGAGCCGGCCTCTTCACGCCGCTCACCGTCGTAGTCCTGGGCTGCTCGGAGGTGACAGTCGTCTCAGCCTCCGGAGCAGTGGTCTTATCACCACCAGGGTTCCCCGCCACCTCATCGCTTTCGGTCTCTGAATCAGACCGATTCACCGGATCGGCAGTGGAGGCAACCTTCGCCTTCCCCTTCCCGCCAGCAGCCTTCTTCTTCCTCGCCAATAAAGGACCATCTGCGGATTCCTCATCAGAAGATGAAAAAATTAGAGGAATTCCCGCAGAGGTTTGAGCATTGAGAGGGCGAGGGTCAAAAAGTTCTTTACCTGGCCGCCTGGCGCTCAGGATCTCGTGGCCTGGCGGGTAGACCTCCACGAACCGATCCGCCGTCTGCTCAAGGATGGGCAACTCGTTCTCATCTAGAGCACGAGTACCCATCCGAGCGGGACCATCACTCTCCCGCGGCTGCAGGAGAGACTGCAAGTCGTTTCCCTCTGAAATAAAAAAAGAAACAGTTAGAAGAAAAACCTATATCAACAAATAAGACAGAGCATACCGTAAGGGACAAAGTTCAAACCGTATTCGAGGACGATGGGAATCTGGGACGCCTCCTTCCACACCCGGCTCATCCCGAGCATCACCATCCCGGACTCCGCAAAGCGGTACACCGGAGTCTGGATCCGGGAGATCTTGGCGAACCACTCCGCCTCCTGGTGGTTGAGGGCGTGAAGGGCGGGGAGTGCTCTCCCATTCTTAAACGTCATCGCAAGGGGGACGACGCAAGCGGAAATATAGAAAAATTCCCGCTTCCACGACCGAAGACTGCGCTCGGTAGCGCAGATCTTCAAACCCTTGATGCGATTGACCAAGGTGTACCACCCCTGGATGCACCTCCAGGAGTAGAAGTTCATCAACCGATCAACGTGGGGCTCCACGCCCAGAATGAGGCACACCCACTCGAAGTGGCGGATCTTGGCGATCGCCATCGGGTGTACCTCCGTCAGATGCACACCGTGCCTCTCCAAGACACGGTATACAAACTTCGTCAATGGGAACCTGAGATTCCCATAAACGAAGAATGCAGCGTACACCCCTATCTTGCCCTTAGGGGCATCGTACACCTTCTGGTGTGGCTCCGGAAACTCAGGCTTGAATGGCTCGAGCATGAACTTCCGGATGACGTACTGATAGAGGTCGGCCGGAAGAGCACACTGGCACTCGCCAGCAGTGCTCTTGTCGTCCTTTTCGAGACGTCGACGTCGGGTTCTCGACGAACAACTCAGACTCCTCGGCAGTGGCCTCAAAATCACGGGTAGAAGACATGTTTTGGATGTACAGAAACGATTTCAGAAGAATGCTCGACGGAATAGTGAGTATTCGCCGGAAATCGTTTAGAAGATGAAGAGAGAAGTGAAAGTGTAGACTAAGGTGCACCCTCTCGCCCTTTATATACTCATCGCAATTAATGCGATGAATTTAATGCGGAAGAGAGAGAAATCGCAGGTGCAATGAAACTATGACACGTGGCAAAGAGCAAGCTGGCAACAGCTGTTGAAACGACGCGTGCCATTAATTTCGCGGCCACGCGCCCGAAAAATCGCGCCCACGCGCCTGAAAAAGCGTCTGGAATGACCATGTACTGTCACGTCGCCATAACTTCCTGCACGTCCTGACACAGTCAGAAGGAACCGTCGGACGACGTTTCAACAGTTTGGACTGTTCTTATCCTTTCACCAACTCTTCGAATTTCAAATTTTCAAAAAGATTCAAAAGTAAGCGGGAATATACCCTTTACCTTGGCAACCAAGTAACTATAAGACAGGTGCGAGTACAGTGTTAAGGCAAAACCCTTCACATACTTAGCACTTGCAGGGAATTGAAGCCAAGAATACGTCGGCAACCAAGTAACCATAAGACGGGTGCGAGTACAGTGTCAAGGCAAAACCCTTCACATACTTAGCACCCGCAGGGAATTGAAACCAGGAATACCTTGGAAGTAAAGTAACTATAAGACGAGTGCGGGTACAGTGTCAAGGCGAAACCCTTCACATACCTAGCACTCCGCAGGGAATTGAAACCAAGAAGGATCTTCTGGGCCGTGCTTGCGGAAACGGGAATAACATCCCCGCATAGCGGGAACGTCGAGAACCAGATTGTTTGAAGCTCCAAGATGGAATTGGTTGTTTAAACATAATTGATCACTATGTTCAAAACTACCAAAACCTCAAGGAGAATCTACACAAGTGGAACTCAACGCTCCTGACTTGCGAGGAGGTTACAGACCTACCCGCATCATACCCAAAGATCAAGCAGGAAAGTCTGGAATTTCTGCACGTGACATTAGGACTTCCGCGGGAAGAATCCCCATGGAAAACCTTAAAACTAAACCCTTTTCAAAACCCTTTGCTTAAAGTCCAAAAGTTCACCTCACTTATTAACAATTCATGAGAAGAACATTGGACTGGGGGGACTTGAAGAGGTAGGTCCCAGCAGAGCCCAGTTGGACCCGCAAGACTCACCTTGAAAAGGGACGTCTGCGCGGTTGAACCCGCAAGACTTAACTTAAAGGGACGTCTGCGCAGAGACCAACTGGATCCGCAGGACCCACCATGCTCAGAGACGTGACGTCCTTACGCGCAGTACGCAAGCTGTTCCCGCAGGAAAAGCCTCCCAATGGTGAAGTACTCTGCCTGTTCCCGCAGCTGCGGATACAAGCCATCAGGGAAGGCTACCTGCGCAGCAAAGCTACACGCACAAGGCACTTAACTCTCATAATAATTCAGTAATATCACCTGAAGAAGGAATGAGCAAAGCCGGGAATACTCCGCCCAGATGAGCCAGTCCGTACGATACTGGAGGATCTTTTGTACTGTACCTGACGAGGTATGGACAAAAGATCTGGCCAAAGATACGACAGCTCGCTGACAACAGTATGACGAGCAGCACGCTCTTGTACTGTATGTCACTATTAGCCGCTGCCTACTCACCAACCTGTCGGAGGTCGTGCATAGCCTGCAGTTGGTGGAACAGGAATAGTACACAGCCGGCCTGGTCACTATCAGCCGCTGCCTACCCACCAACCACCAGCATGGCATGTGCGTAGCCCACAGTTGGCAGAACAGGAACACTATTCAGCCGGCTGTACCTTCTTGGAAACCTACCTTCGGCTATAAATACTCCAACACCTTGGAATGGTATGATCATCATATATCTTATCTTATATCTTATCTCATATCTCATATCTTGATATATTACCTGATATCTGCTCTAGTCATTCTCTTAATATACACTTATATTCAAGAGCAATCTAGTCTGATTCTCACGCCGGAGGGTGGTCACAAGGAGGTACCCCCCCTTCTCAGTGACGAGCTCACGGTGTCTGTTTTGCAGGTTATCAGAAGAACCATCTTTGCCGGATCTAACCCCTCGTGGGAAACATCTATTTAACCCCCAGATTATCCGTAATCTGCCCGGGGTCGATTAGTGTTTCTTCACAGGAGTATACTGCAAAACAAAACATCTTAGCAATCGCGATTTCCATTTTTCAAAAATAAAAATTCCACAAATAGAAGTTAAAGGTAGAAAAATGAGTTAATTAGGTGGGTTGGGTAACAGGTCAAAACAGTTGAAACTGAACGGTTCGGATTGAACCAACAAAAAACTAGTCTTTCGTTTTGTTAAATAAATAACTAATGTGTTGATTACGATTGCAGATAAAAACCAAGTTATTACAATTGAATTTGAATATCAAATATATTCATTTTAAGGTTGTATGCAGTAAAAATAGACTATTGTTGACTTTAAAATTCGTATGACCAGTCTGACATAGCATTGTTCCCCTTTTAGCTTTTAACTTTTTAGTTTGACCAATTAGTAAACAAGTTGAATTTGCAAATTGATTTGGTCAGGTGGTTGGATAACAGGTCAAAATGGTTAAACGGATCATTTGTTAGTGGAGGTTGACACAAAATAATAGTTGTCCATTTTTGTGAAAATTTAATAAATAATTCTTAATATGTTAATTACGATTAGAGAAAAAAATCTGACTTATGCAATAGAATTTAAATACCAGAGAAAACAACTTTGAAGGTTTGTATCCAGTAAAGATAGACTACGATTGACTTTCAATTAGTATGACCTGTTTGACCCATTTAACATTGTTACCCTTTTAGCTTTGACTTTTATTTTGACCCGCTTGAAATAAAATACAGCCCAAATGAACCCATACCTTAGAAAAAAAGGAGCCACACAATTCAGGAGCACGATACCATCGAGTCGCAACATAATCCTGCGTTAATTTAAGAAAAATTATGTAAGCAAAAATATTGTATATCAAAATAATATTAAATATCAAAAGTAAAAAAAAAAAGAACACGCACAGTCCAGAATATAGCCGATGGAGCATCGTTAAACGACACCCGCGCAAGCCCAAAGTCACAAATCTTCAACTTACAGTCAGCATTCGCAAGAATATTTTTAGGCTTTAAATCTCTATGAAATACATTAGCTGAGTGAATATACTTCAACCCGCGAAGCAATTGGTACAAGAAAAACTGATAATGTTCGGGTGTCAAATCATCATTGGCTCTAGTTACTTGATGAAGATCCGACTCCATTAGCTCAAAAACCACATAAATGTCCTTAAACTCTCGTCTAGAAGGCGGAAGCATAATATGTCTAATTTCTACAATATCCGGACGCCTTAGTAATCGAAGGAGTTTGATTTCTCTCAGGATCCGTTTGGCATCAGAAACATGTTCAAAAACATCATTAATTTTCTTGATTGCGACTTTTTCGCCTGTGTGCGTGGCGGTAGCTGACCCTACAACACCATAACTTCCATTTCCAACAACTTCTTGAACCTCGTATCGGCTCGCTTCACCATACTCCGTGAAGAACTCTCGTTCCAGCTGATAACAAAAAAAAAAGAGGTATGAATCCTTATATTACTTCTCCAAGGATTAAAAACACTATTGCAGTCTAGCAAGAATCTATATTTTTGCAACACACAAACAAAAATGGTCATACTGATAGCATGAGGGCCACATCATTCAGGCTGTATGCAAAAAAAACAAAAAAGTCATGCACCCCGTAGTATGTATGATGTGACACACAAGCAAGCATGTGTACACTTTAGGGGGCTGTGTACATTTTACGAAAAGTTTCTTCTTTCTCATGATTCAAAGAAAATGACAGTATCAAACAGAAAGCAAAAGCATTATTAAACCATAATAGGTTCATAAACTAAACAAAGTCAAATGGGATTAACTAAATAAATCAAGAGAAAAGAAAACAATAAATGGATATTTAATTAAACTTCATAAACAGACAAAAATATGTTCTCCTAATTCAAAGAGAAAGAAAATGACACCAGAATCTAACAAAAATGCATATTATTCCCATTTATTTCAAATAATAATGTCCAAAATTAAGAATGAAATGAATACGAATGAAGAATTAAATAAGAAGCCTTTTGAGAGGATCCATGATAGACTCAATTCGTTTTGGAACTCTGATCTTGTTAAGTGCAGAGCGATCGACATCTTGAAGGGTTGTGAAATGGGTGGGTTGATAATATTCATCGGCATTGGGAATAGTGGAACAAGTAACAGAATTGTGACGTTGTAACCACCGACGAATCCCGTCCACGAGTGTTGAAATCCCCATAACATAAAACACGCTCCAGCTACTTAGTGGTCCTTAATTCTCTCTTCTCTGGGATATGTGTTGACTTAATTAATTTCATGGATTTCTTTTATTGGAGGATAAAAGACAAGAGATGTTGTGTCTTCGACAGCCATCTTCTGCTGGCTAGGGGTTTGTTTCATTTGGTTTTGACGGGTTTAAGGTTAACTTGTAACGGAATAGATAAAAAATAAGCATAATGAAACCATACATAAACGTCCTAGAAAACATATTAGATAAGTGTATAAAAATATGGGACCCTTACGTCTTGAACTAGTTCAAATTGTTGGGTTACAGTGGTGATCATTCAACGGTTTAACAATTAAACCCGGCTTTAATAATTGTTTCATATTTATTAATCATACTAGCAAAAGTGTCCGCACGTTGCCGTGGGTTCATACAAGCTATCTCCTCGAATTAATTTGTTGTGCTTAGCATGGTGTGTAATGGGTTACCAGTATGAGCGTGTTCCTGCATGTGCATTTGATTTGTTGGGTGTTTTTTTGGGAGAGGGTGGACACTAAAATATCAATGGATGCACATATATTGGATTCATGTTTTATGAAATGTTTGTTAATATTCTTTCTTGTTAGATTGTAAGGCACCAAATAAAAACTTTTTGTTTCTGCAAGATAAGTTATAACATCATCGATCCAATATATATATGCATATGCTGTATGCGCACCTCTTTACATTTTCTTACGATTCGTTAACCGACAATTTACTCGCTTTAATTTGAGTATGTCTTTCATCTCCTGGATAAACTTCAACTCTAACTACTCACCATTTAACACACATTCAAACCTTTATGTTGATTAGCATTCACAAAACCCACGATCTACAATGATTGTACCTGCTTAAATTAAGGAATTTGATTTAAAAATTAAAAAGAAAAATGATTTCAGACATTACAATTTACAAGTACTCAAAGTGGTAAGTTATAGATGTTCAAAAAGTTTTAGTAGTTCTTGACATATTTTCAACTTTACAACTTTTATAGGGTTGGTGAGCAAAGTAGCGAAAGCACCATAAAAACATCATATGTAGTCTTCATGAAGAAATTAGCGGATAGTTCACATAATTTTTACAAGGTCTGAGGTCCTTTTTTATCAACTTGAACAAACGTTTGTCTCTGTCAATATCAAAACTTGAATGTTATCAGTCAATTATTCTTGTCGAAATTAGCAACTATGATATTAAGCATAGTTGGTTATATCATGCCAGTTAAAGGGCCTCTTTGTCAACAAGTTGCCATTTGTGGTGTAACTTTGAGTACACATGCATACCATATCAAAAATATAAAACTTTACCTCACAAGCATATCTAGACTTGCTTTCCCGGGCTATAAAAGCAATTTTTTTAAATGATTGTAAAGGTTAAAGTATAATGTTTAATATCCAAATTTTCTGTTGTTTTTAAATATCCAAATGGACTTGCTATAAATTCTAAAACCACCATGGATACCTTTATGTTTCACAAAAGCCCACATGTTGCGATGGGGAGGCAACGATGGTTTTATAAGATCTTTGGTAGCAACAACAAGCGAATGTATATCGAATGAGTTCCCTTCAAGCGGCAAAAACCACCATACAAGTAGTACCCATATTTACATTGATTTTTCTAAACAATTGAACCATCATTTGGCATATAGCTTACCGCAAGTGGGAGTTTTTTGCGATCAACGTCTTACCATGAGAACAAGTTAATATGTTTTTTGAATGTGATACATGAGAGAGAAGAATATGAGTGTTCATATGAGACTATGGAATGGGGGGTTGCTATTGGTCAAAACAATTTGGTTATTCCGGTGTACGTTAAGGTTTTGACGATTTTTCTTAACACATAATCAAATTGTATCACCTCTAACATGATTGAACCGACCTATTTAGCTCGTTTAAAATTATTCACTTAGTTTCTAACGGTTTTTTTAATGTCCAACCTCTTTAGATTTAAACCGGGAATCTTTCAATATTCAAAGTGGGAAGAAAAATCCAAAACGGTTGTTCATCTTAGCAGAACCAGTTCAAGCTATCAAGATCCGGATTCGTCTAAACCATCCTTGGTCCAATATTTGTTATAACAACTTTTAATCTTAACTTTATTTTGAACACATCTTAACCTTAATTTGTAACGAAACTCTTGTTATTAAAAACACAAATAATCATATTAATATAACATTGATCATCAAGTAATATATATATATATATATAGAGAGAGAGAGAGAGAGAGACACACACACACACACGTCATTATGTAAAAAGGTAGTAAAAAATTCAAATTTTTACTCTTACACGTCCATTATAACATACAAATATATGCATAAAATATTTAATAAAATACAACTCCTCACAAGTCACAACAGTGTACCATAAATCTTCATTCCAAAATGACACGTTAGACCACTCCAATCATAGAATGCCTAGAAAAGCCACGTGACAATAGTAGCATGCAAATCAGCACCAAACTTTGACCAATTACCGGGTGACAATTGACGATACAATAATGATGTTGCAAGATGATCTCTGTCAAACTAATACACATTTGAGAAAACACACCATATGATAACCAACGTATTTCTCTATTTCGATTACAAATATGGTGTGCAACTATGTTCAATCCAACATGAATCCAACGATGGTCATCCCGGCTTAGTTCTTAAAATAACTCACTACAAGAAACCAAATGAAAAAAACATGATTCTTGAAAATGATCCTGACATCATATAAACAAATAGAACGCAACCAGAAGTTAGTTTATGTTCGTTTATTTATTAAACGAGCGAACTTGAACAAACATTTTTTGTTTGGTTAGTAAAGCGGACGAACATGAACACATAACTTGTTCATAAATGTTGTTTGTATATTCAATTAGTTTTTAGGCCCGTCCCGTTATAATTAGTCTGGTTTATAAAATTTAGATATTGCCTATTAGTCAAGTTTTATTAAGTACTTATGCCAATAGGTTATCATTAACCAATAATCTGTTTTCATTGGGTACATTTGAAAGAAATGGGTATGTTGTAAGTTTAAAAAATGGCTAAGCTAGGGTAACAAAGAGTTCAATGGTAGTTATGTCATGTCCAGAGGGGAAAATAATATGTATGTATTAGATGGGACTGCAATAGTAGGGATTGTTTCTGTTCCTAAGGGCGAAACAGTTATCCATCTACAACAAAGAGTCACATCATGAACTGGTTTGTATGCTAAATTTTTGCAGTCTTTACATAGCGTAAAACACCATTATTTGAGGCGTATATGCATATAATTACTAACAACCACATGAAAGCAGAAAATTGAATTTTGTCACATATGATTGAAATATAAAAAAAATAAAGAAAAGGAGAGCAATAAAAAAAAGGCGTCATATGACATGATTAACATGTGAGGAACCTAGTCCTTAAAAGTTATTTCAAATCACTTTCAATATTAAACCTCGGATTGGAGTTTTCAAATGTTTTAATCATATTTATCCACTCAAGGCTTCTTAACCCTATAGACCCTAGTTAGACACCAATATAATCATCAAAAGCATATAAAAAAATATATTTATTGAAATTGGACCTTTGGTGTGTTTTTTCTATGATTTATCCAATTTATGACATATTATATGTAGTTAATAATCTTTTTAGTGGTTAAAGGATAGATGAGTATTTCTAAAAAAACAAGAACGGACAAGAAAACCTTGTTCGACTAATCGTTCACGTTCGTTCACCTTTTAACCAGCCTATAATTGTTTTTCGCTAATAAAGTGTTCAGGAGGTTTTAAGCATTTGCATTTGAAAACACTTAAAATTAGGCTTATAAACGAACCTAATGAACACGAGCAGAGCATTCTTGTGTTTCTTCATTTAACTTTAACCGAACACTCGATCAGACACAAACATGGTGTTCTTGTTTGTGTTCGTTCGTTAAGAAGATGAAGATGGTTGTTTTCGTTGACATGGCTCGTGAAGACAGCGAACCACCAAGAACCCTCCAACTGTTCTTACACGACCTAATCTCGGTTAGCTCAAGCAAACCAGCATGCACTTTAGTTACGACACCACTAAGCGGTGCAAAATTTCATGCACAAAGTACAACCCATGCTGCACAAAAAAAGTAAGCCGACCGGATTATAGCACCCAAGTTTTGTGGATCCATAAAGTTATCTAAAGCCACCGAAATCCCGGCTCCTTCATTTTCCACCACACGATCCAATTCTTTTATATTCACCAATTCTAAAGGCGATGCAAAATCAAGAGCCAATACCTGATGCGATCGGTTATCAACAATCATATTAAGATCAAGTTTTGATACTTCTTTCTTCGCTAACCCTTCAGTATAACAAACCTTCATTCTATCATAGGTAATAAGCAAACTGTTATGAAAACATGAGCAAAATAGACCATTTAGCAACAAAAAACCCTAAAATATATGCCATGAACACATATAGTTCATACATGTAGGGTTTTCATAGGCACAAATATAATGTCCGCTGACCTTTCAAATATGTGGCAATGATGACCGCAACTGAGAGTTGTAATATAACACCAAAGTGATGAAATTAGTAACAATTTTGAACATAATTGTATAATATGAGGTTGAAGAAGAGAGTACCAGAGTTTTTGATGAAGTGAGTTGCCAATTTCTCAGTGTCTATTTAAGTGTGTATGTGAGTCAATTACAAAACTAAGAGAGGGAGATGGAGAGGAATATATGCAATTGATTGAAACCAACTGGGTATTAACTACACTATAAAGTTCAAGGTGTTAAAATATAATAAGTATAGATTGCAAATTCAATTCCAAAAACAATTGATTTCCTTGAATTCAATTGCCACATTGACAGTTATCTTCTGTTGGCCAGGGTTTGTTTCATTTGGTTTTGATGGGTTTAAGGTTAAATTGTAGTTCAAAGTTAAAACGGAATCGAAAAAAAACAAGCATAACGAAACCATACATAAAAGTCCTAGAAAACATGTTAGTTAAGTGTATAAAAATATGGGACCCTTACGTCTTGAACCACTTCAAACTGTTGGGTTCCAGTGGCGATCAGTCAACGGTTTAACAATTAAACCCGGTTTTAATAATTGTTTAATAATGATTAATCATATTAATAATTAGACATAACGCGACGAAATATAAATCGAGTAATCATCACTTTTAAGAACCGTACATGATCTGGTTACAAACAATACGAGCACGATACGAAACCAACAAAAGTAAATATAAATCTAAATCGACAATATTTAAGTTTACCTCGGTTAATAAATAATAGGTTGAGACACCGAGGTTCAACGAATGTTGCTAGTTGACGAACCGAACAAACGAAGTGTGACGATGGCGCAAGAGGCAACAACGTCGGCTATAAGCGGACAGCAACGGAGGACGACTCAGGTTGCGCGGCGTCGTACGATGTTGGCCGGTGGCTTGTTGCAGCGGTGATTTCTTTCCATGAAAAACCAAAACAGTGGAATGGAGCTAATGCTCCTTTTTTTCTTGGAGTTTGGTGGTGGCCTTTTTTTTTCTTGTTTCCACCCATTAGTTGTTAGGTTATTATTATAAATCACTATATATAATAATAATCATAATCTAATAAGTATTAATTCCTAACCGGGCTTCAAAGTCCAACTCATTTAAAGCCCGAACAAGTTTATTATTTACAAATAAACTACACTGGTTATAACTAGTATAATTAATAATTCTGTCATAGTTATTTTCGTCATTTATCGGTTAAACAATTTAAGCGGATTTTAATTCGTTTCCCAAGGTGTAACTCTCATGAATCGTAACTTGGTCGGCAGCGTTAAATTAACCGAACCGGTACACTATTTCCAACAGTCTCCCACTTGGACGGCTTTCGATTAATATCCTTAACGCAGATAGTCAACGATACTCTAGCTACACATGGCTGCCCCGAACAAGTTATGACACTTTAAAGTCATTAATTAAAACATCTTTGAATACACTATTGAAAGATAATGAGCTTATGGTAATCGTTGTCATCTATCGTTTCTGTATAAGACACCAATTGAACAATGAGACATGGATCAGATCAATCTCATATGGCGTTCAATCATTATTGTTCTCGATCAAGAATCAAAGTGGTCCAATCAAACACATAGTAAGTTTGGGTGAGGCCTCACACTTCACAAATTTGAATCAATGAGGGTGCCAAGATGTCTAACTGTTACATATCATGTAAGAGTACATAATCCCATCCTGATTACATATAACTCTCACTGAACTTCAGAATATTCCCAACTAATGCCTTTATAGTCGGTAGTTACGCGACAGAGGTTGACAGTGATCAAAGAATAGCCTTTAGTAAGTTCTAATATGTATCTCAGGTCCAAGGATACTACATGAGTATACCAATATAAAAACATCTTATGATGATCCATGAAGATGATTTTATGCGAGTTACATCCAACGTCATTCATAATGAGGTCTGTGAGTTTGGAAGTCAACTCCTTAAGTCCAAAGTCAGAATAGTCTTAATTCAGAATCGTTCCCATGAGTCTGATCGACTACGAATAATTTAGAATATAATTTTCATGGATTAAACATATTAAATGAACACGGTTATAATACTTGACATTTTCATTTAACCATTAACTCAAAAGTGAACTCAAAAGTAACTGTTTAAATGTTCACACATCCAAATACTAAATTAAAACAATTGACTAGCTAATCTAAGACCGATAGCATCCCTGTGCTGGTTATGCTTGTCGTGAGTCATCGGCTTAGTGAACGAGTCTGCGAGGTTTTGATCTGTTTCTAATTTGCTTATTATGACGTGTCCTCATTCTATTATTTCCCGTATAAGGTGGAACTTCCTTAGAATGTCCTTGGCTCTGTGATGAGATCTAGGTTCTTTGGCCTGAGCAATAGCACCTGTGTTATCACAGAACACCTTGATTGGTTTATTAATACTCGGACCGCATCGAGGTCAGTGATGAACTTCTTCATCCAAGCAGCCTCTTTAGCAACATCTGATGCAACTATGTATTCAAATTCAGTGGTGGAATCCGCCACCACACTCTGCTTGGAGCTTTTCCAGTAAATAGCTCCTCTATTGAGAGTGAATACAATTCATGATTATGAGCGAGAATCATCTCAGTCAGTCTAGAAGCAAGCATCAATGTAACACCTTACAGTGAGCTCTTCTTCCACTCTTCCAACACTAAGAGCATGTCCTTGGTCTTTTTCAGGTACCTTAGAATGTTCTTTGCAATAGTCTAATGGGCAACGCCAGGACTTTGCTGAAAACGGATAGTCGTGCTTAAAGCATACAAGACATCAGTTTTAGTGCATAACATACCGTACATGATAGAACCAATCCCTGAGGCATATGGAATTTCTTGCATGCTTAGTTTCAATGTCCGTTGCCGGATATTGCGATTTGTTCAACATGGTTCCTTTAGCAATGTGAACACTCCTTTCTTGGAGTTATCCATTGACAAGCGTCCCATGACTTTGTGTATGTATGTACTTTGACTTAGCCCTAGAGGCCGATTAGACCTATCTTGGTAGATCTTGATTCCCATAATATAAGCAGCTTCACAAAGATCTTTCATTGCAAAACAAGATCCCAACCAGTGCTTAACTTCCTTAAGCATAGGAATGTTGTTTAAAATCAGTATGTCATCCACATACAGGATGAGGAATGATATAGTGCTCCCACTAGCCTTTCTGTAAACACAAGATTCATCTTCATTTTTGATACATCTTAACTCTTTGATTTTCTCATCAAAGTGAAGATTCCAGCTGCGAGACGCTAATTTGAGTCCATAAATGGACTTATTCAGTTTTCACACCCTATTAGGATATTTAGGATCGATAAAACCTTAAGGCTGAACTAGGGATGGGCGTGGGAAAATACCTGTATCCGTACCCGTACCTGTACCCGATTGTACTCGTACCAAAAATCAATAAAAACACGTACCAATACTCTGTACCAAATTTTTCGGTATGGTACGAGTACGAGTACGGGTATTGGCAAGGGTATTTCGGTACAATATCCGTTTTTGTACCACTTTGACTTTTTATTTCCAAATATTCGACAATCTTGAAACCGGTACCGGTACGAGTAACAAACAACTTGAATTAGTCCGGGTATCGGTACTTTCACAGGTACGTCACGTGTACCAAATTAGTACTCGTACCAAATTGGCCGTCGATTTAATTATAAGATAGTATTGAATAACCCTAATTTGGTCGACGACTTTAAGTGATTTTTTTGTTGGTTCAAGTTTTTGATGTTATATTATTTAATTTTGAAGAAACGTTTGGTACTTGTTCAATATTAACATGGTTGGAGAATTTATTTTATATATTAAATATGAAGAATTCTAATTAAACCTTTATATACTCCAAACAGGTACAAAATACCAAATGTACCCGTACCGTACCCATACATGTACCCGATTGTACATGTACCAAAATTCAACAAAAATGTGTACCAATATCCGTACCGAATAAGCTAAATCGGTACAGGTACAGGTACGTGTATGTCACACCCCAACCTACGGCGGAAATCCCGGGGCGCGAACTGATCGTCACAGCTCTCAAGGTTACTATCATGTAACATTATTTAAATGACAATATCAATTAATTAAATTAAGTTTTCAAATAAATCAAATATAAACAATTACATAATCAATAATCATACAACAATACGACTTATATCACAAATGATCTTGATTAATTATTTTCTAACTTAAATTCTTCACCAAGTCTTCACCAACCTGCATTAAATTTCTACGATAACCTGCATATGCGTATAAAATAGAATTTTGTCAACAACACATGTTGAGTGAGTAACACACCAGTTTAAAAGTATAAATAAAAATAAGTAGTTGCAACAAGTCACATGAGAATAACAAATTAACCAAATGAGCAAGTATAACTGAGATGTCGAGAAGCACAAAGGCTAACAACTGGCGTATGATCATACTAGACTGAGATTATGTTGGACCTCTCCGAATGTGGAAGCATATAAAGAAAATAAACACATAAACAAGTAAGGTATAAGTCGTTAACACATAAGACAATAGTTGCGGTTTTGAGTATAAGTATATATGAGAAATATAATTAACGCATATGTCCCCAAACGTGGAAAAAGAAGTAAAATACGGGAATGTGGTACTTACCTTAACCGACGAGCAAACGAGGAAAACAATATAATAAGAATGTGGAGGATAGATCAAACTCTTCAAGGAATACTGACTGGATCTCCTATTAACGAATAATTACGGAAACGAATATAAATAACTTATGATTTCAACAATTAACCTTAAACTAGATAGACGTTCGGGATTTGATGATCAGGTGCGTTCTTGCAAAAGTTATATATTACAAAGATTTATTATTAATTTTATTCTTAAAGTTTTATAGTATGATTTAATTATATAAAATACTTAAATAAATATTTATAATATTTTTGAATGGATTATATAAAGGCATTTATTTTAAATAGTTATTTCAAACTTTATAAAATACATTTAATGTTTATTATTAATAAAGATAGCTTTTAAATAGGTATTGTAAGTAAATAATAATATTTGAATAAACTGAAATCTTTTATAAAAATATACTTAAACTTATACTATATTTTAATATGTAAATTTACAATAATTTTTAAATATGCATTTTAACTTAAAACCCATTTCGAATGTTAAAACCTTCATTATAAAAGCTTTAAAAATAATAACAACTATTATATATATATAGGTATATA
This sequence comes from Bidens hawaiensis, assembly GCF_021521415.1. Lineage (NCBI taxonomy): Eukaryota > Viridiplantae > Streptophyta > Magnoliopsida > Asterales > Asteraceae > Bidens > Bidens hawaiensis. Next base: position 140,130 of record NW_027491162.1, read on the forward strand.
TATATATATATAGGTATTGGATCATTTCAGAAGTTTTAGAGCACATGTTAGAAATTTTAAATGTTTAGATTGAAAAGAACATTTATATGGGAGATATGAGGGATGATCGTGGCTTGTCAGGGTTCGAGTCATGATCTCACCCGGTTTTACCGGCTCCTCGCTGTCATGCAGTTTGGCGGGCGTGGGGGTCGGGTTTTATCCAGGGAATCCCTCAATAGGTAGACCGCTAGGGGCTCTGTCCGTCCGGACTCATGACTGGCTCGGGCTACCTTTAGCTAATAGGGACCGCGTACAGAGTACCGGCGTTACTTAATTGGTCGTTTCAAAAATAAAAAAATTGAGAAAAACATATTAAAAAATATATAATTGAAAATATAATGTCATGTGTTAGTGAAGTTGTTAAAGTGCATGTGTTTTAATTCTTTAAAGGTTGGTACTTAGTACACAAAGATCAACTCTTTCATAATGCATTTTTTTTATATTATATGTTTCACAATGGTAATTTTCATTCGTTTTGTTTCTATCTATACTTTCTTTCAGCCTTTCAGGGGTAAATAACTTTTTTTCCACTGTCATTGTAAGGAAGGATCAAAATATTGGATGTTTTATAGATACATAAAGCTGAAAATTTTTAACTTTATAAGGGCCTCGAATTTTTTCTTCGTTTTAGGCCTTTAAAATAGCTGGACATACCTTCTTAATAAGCTTTAAGACTTTAACTAGCTAGTTATGCATGGATGATGGATGAAATAAGAGAAAAAACGAAATAATAATAATAATTTAAACTAGTAGTTTCATGGCCCACAAATTCAAAGTTTGATGCACATTAATGTGTTAACATTTCACCCATAATGATAAATTTGGGCCATAACGTCATGACGTGATGTAGCCACTGGCTGGCGTTAAGAGCCGACCACCTAATCATAACGCTAGGAAAAGTGTTTCGTAACAAGTAGCCTAAATGTTTGAATTCGGGATTGATGATACTTTTAGAATACATGATTCGGCTTTTTTAATACTTTAAAAATGTTATAATACTGTAGTAATATAAAAAAAATAAAAGTTAAAAATTTTGTACCGGCTTGGATCGAATTTTTTGTTCCTTTTTCTACTTATATTTAACAACAATTCATACTGTTATATTTAAAATATGACTATTTTACCTTTACTTTTCTCATTTTATTAATACAATAACAAACCTGGCAAGAAGCTACAATAGTGAACAAAACGTACAACAGCACCCACACGATTACAATTTTTTAAAGAGAAAAAGTACACCATTTTACGAATCGAGTCCAAGCTGTCCAACCCATTTCTCCCTATTTTTGACCCATAGGAATGCCTTTTGATCTCCTCTTTCCCGTGTATTGTTGAAAAGTGCCTTATTTTTCACATTCAATAAACTTCAGCAAAAAATTATCTATTTGAAATTACTGTATATTTCAGCTTTTTTTCTTGATTTTCAACATCATTTACAAGTTTACTGCTTTTCCATGAATTACACGTCTACATTCAGGTTATGTATGCACTGTCATCAGGTGAATCATGTACCGACACTGATTATGCGGTTGATGTTAGGTTGTGCGCCCATTCCACCGCACCACACGGGAACCTAGCTAGTTTTATTAAAAGCTTCCGCTACTCTGCCAAACACCTAAATATTTAAAAAGCTACAGCTAACAACTACCAGCTTTCAGCCTTCAGCTTCCAGCCTTCAACCTTCAACTTTAAGCTTACAGCTATCAGCTACCAGCTAGTTTTACCAAACATACACATAGTATGTATATATTTTATATAAGATTTTAATACTTTTAAAATTACATATAATGTAATCGAGTTCTTTGAGTGCATTCCAGACAGTGAGTTGGTAAGAAGATCAGTTCAATCATTGGCCTGGTAATTATAAAAACATTGTTAAAAACAAATGTATTTTGTCCATAACTGATAAGTACTAAGGCCATGTGTAGTCCTCATCCTTAGATATTATGCGTCATGTAACGTCCATTTAGAGTTTTGTTTTGTTTTTGCAAAAAGAGGGTGTAGTCGTAACTCTCCACCCCCGGGCATTTTGCGCCACGTGGCGTCCATTCACTATTATTCTTTATTGTTGTTGTTTAAATAATAATTCTTTAAATAATTAAATATAAAATTAAAAAGCTGCATTAAAATAAAAAAATACATTAAACTAAACTACATTAAAATAAATAAAACAACAACAACAACAACAACAATAATAATAATAAGACTAAATGCTGTCTTTTTAAAAAAATATATATTTTTCCGAATTGCTTTTAGAGATTGGACTTTTGGGTCGTCTTCGGATAACTCGTTTGTTAAAACCTCGACGTCGTGGTCCAATTCCTTCCTTTGAAATACTTCGACGGCGTCCAAATTTACTTGAAGGCGTTGAGCTCCGAGTTCTTGTATACCTTTGAGTCGAATGTTCATTTCTTTTAAATGACTTTTCATTTCGGCATTCGAACCCATTGACGATGATGCGACCCTTTCCCCCTTCCCTTGCTTCTTTCACCCGGCTGTCGAGGAATCTCGACAACATCCGCATAGGGATTCTCATCTTCAATATCGCTTAAGTTGAAGTTTCGAGCATCGAAACTTGGCGTTTTTGGATCAACCGAAGATGATGTCTTAAACCTTTTGTTAGGCCTAAAACTTTCGGTGCTGGCGAGCGCAACAGGGGCCCACTTAGGGTGAAATCTCAGTCGGTTTTTCCAACAGTTAAAGCAAGTGAAGTTCCCCGACTTCTGTTGATACTCTACCAACGCCCTTTAAATGATTTCCGCGTCAGAGACACCGCTACCTCACGTTCGAGCCATCCGAGAGTGAACCACATGGTAATCCATGCATTTGGAGTTTATGTCGGTCTATTTCGACATTACCGAATACTTTTCCCGACGCATGTCCCCGCCAAGTTTGTGGAACAAATCTTTAATTTTGTTTCAAAATACACCCAATGCTTGAAAGTTTGCTAAAAAAAATAAAAATATTACAAGTTCAATGTTTGTTCTAAGAAAATATATATATATATATATATATATATATTTTAAAACTTACCACACTCGGGATCTTCCGACATCACGCACCACGCCCGAGCAAGTAGTTCACACTCGTCGAGTTTCCACGGTATAGTGGTCTTTTTGGTACGAGGTTCGCCGAGGGGTTTCGTTACGTGCTTTCCCCCACGTCCGCCTCCACGCTGGCTCGAACTGTCGCGAGTCTCCGGGACAAGTTGAGGCTCCGGGTTGATTTGTGTCTCTGGCACCATCTCATCGTCGGGTTGGGAACCGGAACCGACCATCATATTCGTTGTTGGGATTTGGAAACCGGGCACCATTTTGGGTTAGGGGCTCCGGAACTTAGATATTGTATGTACAAGACCATTTGTTGGTTGAACAGATACGGGATTTGAGAGGTCGGGATTGTAGATGGGTTCGGTTGTGGATTATTTACGTCGGGATTGTTTGCGTTGCCTTGTCGGGCGTATGAAGCAAAACTGAGCATTTGGTTGTTGTACGGAAACATATTGGTTGGTGATCGAAAATATATATTTGAGTGTGTTTTATAGATAACTAGTTTGAGGCCCGTGTATTACACGGGTAATTGTTGAAAATTTTATACTTTGATCATTAAGTGAAATACAGTAAATAAATTGATCATATATTGTTAATACAATTACAATTAAATTAAAATTATAGAAATTACTTAACTAAGATTACACAGAGGGTAAAGTTAAAATACAAAGGACAATAAAAATGAGAATGGTGAGAAGGAATCAAGTCTATTGATCTTAGATTTGAATGGCTGAGATTAATTTAATAAATAAAAATTGATGAAAAGGACATTAAGGTAATAACTCATCTTTGTTGACTTTCTTTCTCCACATGCAAGGCACATGTCAATTCCCCATCATTTTAAAATGTTCATAACTTTTTCATACAACATTTTTTAAAACAAAATTCACCACAATAATAAGCGTTTTTTATCTTTAATATGAGTATCATATTGTTATATAAAAATAAAAGAAAATTAATGGATTTTTTTAATTGTGTTTTTTTTATTGTTCATTGTGTCTTTTAGTTGAGTTTTCATAAGAATTGTATTATAGATTTTGATCATTATGTTTTTCAATTGGTACTCGTATTACAGACAAAAATTAAAGCAAAGATTACGTCATTGTGTTGTAACTTTTAGTCAGTGTGTAATACGTTCATTGTTTTTTATTCGGATTGACATATGACAGATTCATTTAATTTGAGAACAATAGTATTGCATGCATTGTATATTACGTTCAAGTCATTGTGTAATATGTTGTTTCTATTGTGTTTTACGTTTCAAGTCATTATGTCTTACGTTTTAGGTAATTATTTTATACGTATTCCCCATTGTGTCTTACGTTTTAGGTCATTGTGTTATACGTATTCACCGTTGTGTTTTATGTGTTCAAGTTTTTGTGTAAAATGTGTTAATTATTTGTGTTTTATGAATTAGATAATTTGTTGTTATTTTATAATTATTTTTACATATTATTATTATACGACGGTGTTATTAGTACTTAAAAAACCATAATGATGAGTTGAAAGACATAATGATGAAAAAAGACACAATGATAAGCGAAAAGACACAATGGTGTGCGAAAAGACACAATGACGAAAAAAGACATAATACTAAGCGAAAAGACACAATGGTGTGTGAAAAGGCAAAATGACGAAAAAATACACAATGATAAGCAAAAAGACACAATGGTGTGCGAAAAAAACACGATATTATATATATATAGTGTATTTATCCTTTTGTTTTTGTATATACATCAATAAGTAAATTATGTATGTTATTACCATTCATTTTAATATGATTTGGAGTATCTATTTAATTATGTTTTATTAAATAAAAATTAAATTCACTTTATTATCTATTTTTATACGATATTTAATAACTCTCCGATAACTTGCATAATATGCAACCAAATAAAAGCTCGTTGTTTATCATAAACTAGTTTTTTACCCGGCGCGTTGCGCCGGGCAGGTTAGTTACCTCATACATTGGTAAAACTCAAGTGTTGTCGGCCCCAAGCATTGGACCGGTAAATCGACACAAATTTGGTCGGTTTTTGTTAATGTGTTTTATTGTACCGGAATTAAACCAAATATAAAACAAAAAAGTATAAAAGTTGAGGTGGACCAATAGGGTGACGTCAGCCGGTAAAACACGAGCGTTGGTAAAAGCCGATCGTTGTCGATCCCGGAACTAAAACACACACAAAAAAAATTGCTGTTCGCTCGGTTTTCTTTACATTCATTACGATGACTAAACTAAAGAAACATAAACAAACTATGTGGACCAGCTCGGTGCAGTCAAGTGACCCAGTAAGGCACTTGCAACACCAAAATTTCTATTTATTATATATAATAATTGCTTATAACTATATACGACTAAATTTCTTTACACTAAACATGAAATGAAAGCCCAAACTTAACACAAGTTAAGACAAACGAATGTACCATTCGTTGTCCTCATTCGTTAAACCTCCTACCACATTGCCCTTTTACATTATAAGACCAAATATATTATAAACAAAGACCAAGACGACAAAAGAATATACTAACACAAAGGCAGCAAGAGGATTGTTAAGAAAAACCGAGGCTGAACCTTCCAAAGAGGTTAAGGACGAAGCTACACCCAAACCAAACCAAACCAAATAGCAACAACAACAACCACTCCAAGAAACGAAAGCAAAACTATGCATTAATCCAACAAAACCCACCTCAACCTCAATAACAACAAACCCAAACCCAAAACCTTTGAGCCCAAACATTCAAGAAACCCTACACTGGCCCTCACCCTTACTGCCAAACTTGTCAAAAGTATCACCCTACCAACTTTCCATGCCGCCAACGCACTAATTGTGGCCGCCTAGGTCACCTTCTTAATGCATACTTTGATCTAATGCGTGCTCAACTAAACCCAAACAAGCCACTTCGTGCTCCTCAACCTGTCAACCAAAACCATGTTTTAACCCAAGCTCAACCCATCACTCAAGCTTACCCCACCCCTCGAGCATGTTTAATTGTGGAGATATTAGTAATTTCCGCAATGTGTGTCCTTGAGGTGCTAAAAGTAGTCAAATAATTATTAACTAAAATTATGCTAATCTAGACACTAGGTAATACTCTAGACTCTTAAACTTAATTTAAACTAGTGACCGGTAAGTGAACCGGTCAACTCTAGTACATCTAAGTAAGTCTGGATATCGAACCCACAAGACTCTTTGATTTACATATATTAACTAATTAATTAGACTCGACTAACTGACACGACTATTACTTTATTATTATGGGAGGGGGGGGGGGGTTTAAACTATATTATATTAAACTAATTAATTCAAGACAATTAATGAAACATAAGACTAACGAGTTTGACTGATTCAGATGACGATGAAAAACCACTTAGGCTAGAATCCCCAATGTTCCACTTATCAAATAGTTGGAAAACAATAGTTATGGAATTGGGATCGTAAAATAGATACTTAAAAAAGAAAACCCGAACAGGACCCCTGACCCCTTCAAGAAGACATGTATGAGATTCTAATAAGTTTTAAGACACACCAGTTGTATGTATTAAACTTCCTACCTTACAACGTAGAAATAAAAGGTAATTTAATAAACTCAATTGTCTTGCTAGACAAGGTTAATTAGTCAAATCTAGACGGACTCCTTACGAAGAACTAAATCTAGCAATCTTAATCAATAAAGAACTAATAATAACCTATCACCTTACAGCTTTCTAGGTTAGCAGGACTCTTTTATTCATTTGACTAATAATATATTCCTATGGCTTTAATGCAAATCAATCACAAACTAGTCAAGAACAAATAGTAAATGACGTAACAAAATCCAATTATATGACAGTCAATTACCAAGGATAATGTGGAATAATAAAACTAGAACAACCAAAACCAAGTACACATACGCATGAATCAAGTAAATTTACATAGTTTATTGAATCATAAAACCATAACGAAAGAAAAAATCCAACTAAAATCAAAACATCAACGATGATTCATCATAAGCCTAGGCAGTCTTTAATGTTTAATCTGGCATATTAAAATCAAACAAAACAATAATATAAGAAATTATGGTGAAAATATGAGAAACGAAAGATTAAAGGCGATAAAACCCGTAGTCTTCGATGTTGAATGTAAAACTCTTCACCCGGTGATTCCTTGCCTTCAAACACATCAAATAACTCAAAAATATGCTCCAAGAAACTCTAAATTCGGCTCTGCTTCGTAGGGTATTCTTTAGGTTAAGGGTTTATATAATGAAACAGGTACCAAAACCTGGCAAAAATGATAAAACTTTCTGGAATTTGATGGTGGCCTCCACCCGCGACCATAAATGACCCTCATGGCCACGCGGCGCGGTGCACTCAGGGGGGGTGGTGGTGTCTGACTGGTTCTCCTTTTAGTTCATTTCATGATGCGCCCCGGCTTCTCATTTTGGCTATTTTGACTCGTTTTTCACCCTTTTCGACCACGGTCAACTTCGGATCCTACAAAACACAATAATATTAGTATACTACAAATCTTAACAAAAAACAAACAAAAACGAATTAAATATGAAATAAAATATACAAGGGAAACATATATATTTTAACATTATATCAAATATCCCCACACTTACTCTTTTTTCGTCCCTGCAAAAGTCTAATGCAATGGAATCAGAATCGGAAAACATAGTCTGAAAAACATATTGATTAAATATAAGTTCAGAAAAGCGCAAAAACTGTGATCATCGATATTGTTGTCCACTTAAACCCATGCCTTAATATTTACCGGGAGAAATAAGATCCAACAATTATATCAGTCAGTGGTTTACACAATTAAGACCCGCTTATTTTCAGCTTTTACCGGACCAGACCACCCCAACTTAACTTAAATCTCAAAGTTAGTAGATTTAAAACTTTTGTTGCCCTTTTTTTTATGAATATTTAAGAAGCTCAAGGGTATTGTTTATCCACCTAAGCTTAAGCATCAAAGTCTACCAAGCAACCATTAGATACGATTAAGATATAATTAATTAATAGCTAGTGTTTCCCACAACATGACATACCCCGTTATCAAGCAATACAACAAAGCCATCACCATAGGTGAGTATGCACAAATTCATCTGTAAGGTTTTCATGTGGCGTGTCTCTTGTGGTCCGTTTCTTAATGGTAATAAGACGCGAGCAAGAGGACCCCACATGGCTAACAACATGGATGATCAAGTCAGTAGTGTATTTGTACTTTAAGTACGTACTGATCATGTTTAATGACTTAAGTGGCAGATAACTGCGGATTTGCTCTTTTTTAGCTTTATTAAATATTCACAACCCCACTTAGGAATGGTGAATACCCAGATGAATAAACTGCATGGAGACCCATAGTCTCTGGACCCGAGGCATACCATCAATATAAGATTTAAGGTTATAAAACCATACGCCTATGAAATGTAAAACACTAAAGCTAGACAGTTTAAGATTTATATCACCGGCTACTTGGCACACTCTAACGTTAAACATACCCAAGCATCATATGACAATGTATTCAAATTTAAAATTTTATAATATTTTCACATTTCATACCAAAAATTGAGGCTTGAGTATGGCCCGACCTTTCATTACTTATTTTCCACGGACATAACGCTTTACCCACAAAAGATTTCCGTTTACCCATTTTGTCAAATTGCTCTTTCATTCTTAAAGCTGAGCCTACCGACACATCTCAAGTTAAGTGCATTTTCTTTTTAGATTATCTCATATTATTAGTAGTTTGAAAAAACAATTTCCGATAAGTATCATCATCTTCCACTTTCACGCAAAAAAACTATATTCAAGGGACAATTTTTTTAAAACATTTTAAAATTTTTATTAAATTTTTTAATTTTTTAAAATATTTTTATTATTTTTATAAAGTTAAATTTAAAGTATGACTCAAATATCCTATCCCCACACTTAAATTTTGCATTGTTCTCAGTGAAAGGATAAGGATGATTAACAAAAATAAAATAAAGTTGATCTACAAAAAAAAAATCTAAAAATAAAAAATTAAGAAGCTAGATAATGGAAAAGACTTAAGAATGATGCTAAAGTCTTCTTCCATGAATTCCCTCCAACTACGAATGTGCTTAGAAAATAGTACCTCCTTCTCTCACACACGAACGTAAGCGGCAAAAATTCAACAATATCTAATAATATATTTTATCAAGCTGATTGATATTATGCAATTAAAGTATTTCACCAATCCACAAATATATAAAACATGAATAATCAGGAGAAAATAAATAAATATAAAGTATACGGCTCATCTGCTCCATCCCCACATTTTTCTTTTTCAATAAACTCTTGGGGATCGTCTCTCTGGCTCACTCAATCTTTAATCTTTACTTTACTTGGAACTCCATCTTCTCGACACAACAAAACAAAACAAAACTAAGAAAAACTATCGTTAGTGACTCAAAGAAAATTAAAAGAAAACAGAAATAAACAAAAATAAAATATACAAACTCTACACTTGAGTTTTCACTCAAGAATCACGTGGCGGTCTGAGCGGAGCTTCCACCACCACGGTAGAACTGCAGTGCCCTCAAAGATGCCGAATCACAATCCGACCATTCATCAATCTTGTTCTTCTTTCTAACTCCACGAACCCTTTCAAACTTTCGCTTTCCACCACCTCTTTCTCTAACACACTTCACCATTACTCGAGACCTAGAAACCTCTGTCACCTTCCCCACACTAACTCGAACCGAATGGGAATCGTCAAGACGTGGATCCATGCCCGAGATAAATGATTCTATCGAGTTAACTAGGTGACATGGATCAATAAGACCATATTGACCACTCGTATGTCTCATGGATTTAGCCACATAAGTAGCACTATCATCGCTGGCTCTAAGAGTGATTTTTCCTTCAAAAACGTCAATGATTGACCTAGTAGTATGTAAAAATGGACGACCCAAAATGATATGAACTCTCTCATCAGCCTCCATATCTAAAACAACAAAATTTGCAGGAAAAACTAAACTATTGACCATAAATAGGAAGTTCTCCACGACACCCCTCAGATACTTAACAGAACGATCGACTAAAGACAACATCATACGTGTAGGGGTGAGCTCTCCTAGGCCTAGCTTTTCATATAAAGATTATGGCATGACGTTTATGCTAGCTCCTAGATTGGCCAATGCTAGACACGTCGTGTCACTTCCGAAAAGGCATGGAATGGTAAATACGCTGGGGTCGGGTAACTTCTCTGGTAAGTTATTAAGGACTACCGCATAACACTCTCCATTTAGTGGTACAATCGAAAGTTCCTCCAACTTATCCTTTCTTTTAAGAAGATCTTTCAAAAACTTGGCATACTTAGGCATATGCTGGAGGGCTTCAATGAATGGGAGGTTAATCTTCAACTGACTGAACATATCAAGAAAATGCCCATATTCTCTCATGTACTTTTGATGCTTTAGGCGAGCGGGATACGGGACATAGGCAAGATCAATGCTGTGTGGTGTTAGCCGGACTTCAACCGGCTTTTTCTTGATGCTTCTCTCTACTTGCGGCTATATAATTGTTTTATTACCTTGTATTTTTCCAGGAACCTCCATTTCTATTTCCTCATCCACCAACTCATCGTACCCATCTTTCTCAACCTCTCTACTAACTCTCTTCGAAATAAAAACCCTATGACTACGAGTGGAGATGGATTTCAATTAAGCAGCCGGACTAGTTTGAGGAATACCCAAAAAATGACCCGAAAGCTTCTCTATTAAATGACGAGCAATATCACCAACGAAACTTTTAAGTTCAAGTAATGATGATTGCTGATTCTTTAAAAGTAGGTCATGCTTGGCAAACTTTTTCTTGGTAACCTGATCTCTTTCCAGGATTTGCTTTATCACATCTTCCAAACGTCCCATTCCACCACTCAAATCGTGCACATTATTTTGAACATTAGCACCATTGTTATTATTATTATTGAAATACTGACCTTGATTATGAGTATTCTGAAAGCCAGGTGGTGCACCGGACGGACTCCTATTAGAATTACTCTGATTTGGGTTCTTGTATGTATTCCAACTCGAATTATTGTTACTGTTAAAAGCATTTGGAAACCTGTTTTGACCGGAAATAAAATCGACCTCTTGACTCATCAATGGGCACTCCAAGGCACCATGTTCACCCCTATAAAACTCACATTTCTCAACCTTACCCTTCATCTCCTTCACCTCTCTAGTCAAAGAATCTAGAGCAGCAGCCACACTAGTGTCCAGATTAACCTGTGTAGACCTCGAGTAGATGAGGGTGTACTAGTAACGGGAGTGGAATTCCCGCGATGTGGCCCTTTGGCATATTCAGATTGAGCAAAACTTTCAAACATCTCGTTACATTCGGTGACATTTTTCTTAGCCATTAGAATTCCTCCCGCAGCCGTGTCGAAACGGACTTGGGTTTCCTAGTTCAACCCATTGTAAAACTTCTCAACGAGAGCCCATGGTGTGAGACCATTCTGTGAACAATGAAATAACAGATTCTGTAAGCCCTCCCAAGCATGATAATATGGTTCATCCGGCTCCATGTGAAACATGTGGATTTGATCACGAAGGTGAGCTGCTTTAGCAGGTGGGAAGTATTTCTTGATAAAAGCTGAGCACAATGCTTCCCAAGTGGTTAACGTGCTAGGTGGCTGAGTGTTAAGCCAAAGAGCTGCCTTTCCCGCAAGTGAAAAAAGGAAAAGATGTTAGAAAGTAGCATATTCGATAGCACCTTGCAAATTAAAATGTTTTAAACGCGTTAGAGCCGGTTAATGTGCGCAGGTGCATCCTCGTCATCATGCCCATGAAATTGGTTATGTTGAACGAGAGAGTTTATAAAGTATGACGATATTTTCCATGAGTTGGGATTGTTGATCTCGGGAATGATGAACGATTGGTTTCCGGTTAATCCATCGAAGGCTTATGCAACAACTATTATATCGTCGGCCATTTTAAATTCTGGTTAACTTCTCGGACTTGATGATGGTGAACTATGTGGTGTAGAACCAGCTTCCGACAGTTGTTTATCTGCTGGGGAACTAGCCTCGGTCTTCAAAGGAGAAAATCCAAGATTATCTAGTAGTGGTCCTAGTGAACGAAGATGTGGCATAAACGTGAAAAAATGCAAAAGACCAACTGAGTAGACTCGAAAACTAAAAATAAAACAAAAATAAACAATAACTTAAATTAGACCCCTACGACTCAAACAAAATAAATAAAGCAAATAGCCCGTTTGTAGCAAGTAAGTCAAATAAAAGATAATAACGCAATCGCCAAGTGTTCCCGGCAACGGCAACGGCGCCAAAAACTTGATTTGCTAAAAGTAGTCAAATAATTATTAACTAAAATTATGATAATCTAGACACTAAGAATATATTAGACTGTTAAATTACTTACCAGCAAGTGAACCGGTCGACTATAGTATAGCTAAGTAAGTCCGGATATCGAACCCATGAGACTCTTTAAATTACGTATATTAACTAAATAATTAGACTCTACTAACTAGCACCTTTGGGGGGGGGGGGGGGTTTAAACTATATTATATTAAACTGATTAATGAAATAAAATTAATGAAACACATGACAAACGAGTTTGACTGATTCAGATGATGGTGAAAAACCACCAAAGTTTCAGTTATCAAATAGTTGAAAAATAATAGTTATGGAATTGAGATCGTAAAATAGACACTTAAAAGTAAACCTGAACAGGGTCCCTGATCCTTCAAGAAGACACCTATTAGTTTCTAAAAAGTTTTAAGAGACACCAATTATATGTATTAGACTTCCTTATAGTTATCTAATTAATTTATGAAAGAGTACCTTTATAGTGAAATCCTATCTTACAGCGTGGAAATCAAATCTAATTTAATAAACTCAATTGACTCGCTAGACAAGGGTAATTAATCAAATCTAGACGGACTACTTTCGAAGAACTAAATCTAGCAATCTTAATCAACAAAGATCTAACAATAACCTATCACCTTATATCTTTCTAGGTTAGCAACACACTTTTATTCGTTTGTCTAATAATATTATTCCTATGGTTTTGTTGCAAATCAACCACAAACTAGTCAAGAACACACAGTAAATTATCTAAAAAAATCCTATTATATGACATACAATCACCATGGATAATATGGAATAGTAAAACTGGAACAACCAAAACAAAGTACACATACACATCAATCAAGTAAAATTACATAGTTTATTGAATCATAAAACCATAACGAAAAGAAAAAATCCAACTAAAATCAAAACATCAACGATGGTTCATCATAATCCTAGGCAGTTTATAATGTTTAACCTAGCATCTTAAAATCAAACAAAACAATAATATAAGAAATCATGGTGAAAATATGATAAAAGAAATATTAAAGGCGATAAAACCCGTTGTCTTCGATCTTGAACGTAAAGCTCTTCACCCGTTAATTCCTTGCCTTCAAAACCACCAAATAACTCCAAAATTTGCTCCAAGAAACTCAAAATTCGGCTCTAGTTCGTAGGATATTCTTCAGGTTAAGGTTAAGGGTGCTTATATAGTGAAACAGGGCCCAAAACCTGACAAAAACGATAAAACTATCTGGAATCTGAGGGTGGCCGCCACCCGCGACCATGAATGCCCCTCATAGCTGTGCGGCGCAACGCACTCTAAAGGGGGGGGGGGGGCGGTCTGACCGGTCGGTCCGACCTGTTCTCCTTCCCGTTTATTTCCTAATGCGTTTCGGCTTCTCGTTTTGGCTAATTTGAATTGTTTTTCACCCTTTTTAGACCACGATCAACATCCGGAACCTACAAAACACAATAATATTAGTAGTATACAAATCTTAACCAAAAACAAACAAAAACTAATTAACTATTAAATAAAATATACAAGGGAAACATATATATTTAGCATTATATCAGTCATCGACTCGCATATCAAGTCTAATGGTAAATTTGCGAACGGTAAAACTATCTCTATTGACTCAATGATTCGTGGTTATACCCTAAATCGCAATGACTATGATTTCCCTATCGATCTCATTCCTATACAACTCGGAAGTTTCGATTGGTTAGCTCAACATCATGCCGAAATTGTGTGCTTAAAAAGTATATTTGGATTTTGCTTGATAACGATAAGATTTTGCGTATTTTAGGCGAAAAGCCTTCCAAAGGGCTCAAGCTTATGTCGTGTACTCAAGTCCAAAATTACTTACGCAAAGAATATGTGGTTTCCTTGCCAACGTCGTGGAAAAGAAATAAGAAAAGAAGGCAGTAAAATACATTCCAGTGGTTTGTGATTTCTCAAAGTCTTCCTTGACGACGTTTCTGGTTTACCTCCTACTTGTGATTTGGAGTTCCGTATTGATCTTGTGCCTTGTGCGATTTTCATTGCCAAAGTTCCTTATCATTTCGTACCTTCGGAAATGCAAGAGCTAGCAAGTAAACTCCAAGAACTCTCTAGCAAAGGTTTCATCCGCTCAAGTACGTCACCTTGGGGAACACCTGTTCTTTTCGTTAAAAAGAAGGATGGTTCCTTTCGAATGTGTATCGACTATCGTGAACTCAATAAACTCATGATTAAGAATCGATATCCTTTGCCTAGAAATGGCGACCTTTCGATCATCTTCCAGGCACATCTTGCTTTTTGAAATTCGATCTTCGTTTGGGTTATCACCAATTGCGCGTTCATGAGGATGATATACCCAAAATATCTTTTCGAAGTCGCTACGGTCATTAGAATTTTATGGTTATGCCTTTCGGCTTGACCAATGCACAGCCGGTATTTATATACCTCATGAACCGTGTATGCAAACCTTATCTTGATAAGTTCATAATCATGTTCATTGGTGATATTCTCATTTACTTGAAATCTAAAAGTTGAACATGAAAAGAATTTGCATGATATCCTCGAGTTGTTGAAGAAAGAACAACTTTTTGCCAAGTTTTCCAAGTGCGAGTTTTGGTTAAACGAAGTCCAATTCCTTAGTCACATCGTTAACGAAAAAGGCATTCTTGTCGATCCCGTTATAATCGAAGCTGTTAAATACTGGAAGACCATAACTTCACCCACAGAAGTTCGATCCTTTCTTGGTCTTGCTAGTTATTACCATTGTTTCATCCTGAATTTTTCCAATATCATCTTACCCCTCACCACCTTAACTCATAAGGGAAAACCTTATGAGTGGGGGGCAAACCAAGATGAAGCTTTTCAAACCTTGAAACTTATGATTTGCGATGCTCTTATCCAAGCTCTTCCCAAAGTAAATGAGGATTTTGTTGTCTATTGTGATGCCTCGAATCAAGGTCTTGGTTGCATTTTCATGAAACGTGGCAAGTTCATCACCTATGCGTCACGAAAACTTAATGTTCATAAAAAGAATTATACAAAACATGACCTTGAGCTCCGTGTTGTTGTATTCACGATGAAAATTTAGAGACACTATTTTATGGACGGAAGCGTGTGGTATTCACCGACTGCAAGATCCTCAAACATATTTTCGACCAAAAATATCTAAACATGAGACAATGACGATGGGCCGAACTTCTTAGCGGCTACGATTGAGAAATACGTTACCATCCCGGTAAAGCAAGCGTAGTGGCTGATTCCCTTAGTCGCAAAGCCCATGTCAAGATCATTCTTCTCCAAAGTGTTGTTATTCAAACCGATCTTTAGCTACATATATTTGAGGCCCAACACATATCCGTCACCGAAGGCAATATGTATAAAGAGATGTCGCGTGGTGATGAACTCCAACTCAAAACTAAGCGTGATAGTTTGTTCTATTTTCTTAACCGCCTTTGGGTCCCAGATTGTGACAATCATCACACATTTATAATGGATGAAGCTCCCAAATCACAATATTCTATCCACCCTGGTGTGGATAAAATGTATTTCAACCTTCGAACTACTTTTTGGTGGCCCGAAATGAAGAAAGATATCGCCATCTATGTCGGAAAATGTTTAACATGTGCTAAGGTAGAAGCCGAGCATTGAAAACCTGCTGGCTTGGTTGTGCAACCTTTCATTCCAGTTTAGAAGTGGGAGAACATTACGATGGACTTCATCACAGAACTCCCAACCACCAAGAGGCAGTATGATTGTATTTTGGTAATCGTCGATTGATTAACTAGGTCAGCCAATTTCATTCCCATTCGGGAAAAGCTCCTAATCGATCAACTTGCTCAAATCTAATTCAGCGAGATTGTTTTTCATGGTATACCTCTGAGTATTAAATCTGATCGTGATGGTCGTTTCGTGTCTAATTTTTGGAATTCGCTTCAAACCCCCTAGGTAATTCGTCTAGATCATAGGACCGCTTATCATCCTCAAACAGATGGTCAGTCTGAAAGAACCATTCATACCCTTGAGGATATTCTAAGAACTTGTGTGCTTGATTATGGTGGGAATTGGGATACTCATCTTCCATTGGTTGAGTTTTCATACGATATTAGTTATCATTCAAGCATCAAAATGGCTCCATTCAAAGCAGTCTACGGCCGTAAATGCCGTTCTCTTATTTGTTGGCATGAGATCGGTGAAGCATAGCTCACGGAACCCGAAATGGTACAAGATAACTTCGACAAAATAGCTCAATTTCGTAATAATTAGCTCGCTGCTAGAAGTTGCCAAAAGCCTTACGCTGATAAGTGACGATGACCCTTGGAATTCAAAGTCGGCGACCTTGTCCTTCTCAAGGTTTCTCCTTTGAATGGAGTAGTCCACTCCAGTATGAAGGGTAAACTAGCGCCCCATTTTGTTGGCCCATTTAAGATCCTAGACAAGGTTGAAGATGTAGCCTATCACCTCGTTCTCCCAAAAGAGCTTCACGAAATTCATCCTGTGTCTCATGTTTTGAATCTTAGAAAGTATCTAGCCGACGAGAACCTTCATATGCCTCTCGACGTTGTACGTATCGATAATACAATGCACTTTGTTGAGAGACCGGTGGAAATAATGGATTGAATCGATAAGACAATGCACTTTGCCGAATCCCTTTTGTCAAGGTTCGTTGGGAATCTAAGCGCGGTGCGAAATTTACTTGGGAGCATGAAGACCAAATGAAGGCTAAGTATCCTCATCTTTTTGCTACATATGTTAATTCCTAATTTCGGGATGGAGTTTACTAAAAGTTGGGAATGTTGTGACATTCGTCAAAATTCAGTTTGCTATTTGTATTCATTTATATTATTGTTTGCAATCAGATCCTCGTATTTAATGAAAAACATTGAGTTATTAACTATATTTTTTCCAGTTTGATCCTTATTGTATTTTTGTGTCGTATTGACATTTTCGTAAACGTTTGAAAATATCAAATAAAGGCTTTTTTTTTAAAAAAACATTAAACTATTGTTTTAACCTATTTTGAACCCAACCCAAACCTCAAAGACCAAGTTGAAAATACCCTAAACTTTCCCCTCCCATCTCTCCTCTTCCCATCATGCACCGACCCCCCTGTCCCCTCCTTCACGTTACACAAAAACTAAACACCCCCAATCTTGCTTGGTTTTCCAGATTTTGATGCAATTAACAGTTTACTCTCAATCACGCGTTCATTTATATAGAAGCTTTGAGAAATTGACAGCTAATGTAACATCCTGAAATTTCAATAATAATATTTAATATATTATTTCTTACGATAGACAAGTTTACGTGAGTTGGTAAAGAAATAATAGAATAGTAAAGATGGAAATGTAGTAGGCTAATTAGATGGAATTAATTATGGACTAAAAAGGAAAGATGTGCCTTAGGTCCATGGGCTTAAGGGAGTATAAATACCCCTTAAACCATAACCCTTTCAATTTCCATCCATTCTACACCATAAAAAACTAGGAAACCTTCCATGGATCTAGCCGCGTCGATACATCGATTATACAATAAAATATAAATATGTTAAATACAATTTATTGATAAATATGGATAAACACGTAATAAGTTATGGAGAGAATAACTTATGGATCTCACTTATTTTCTATGTGTGTGATCACCAACAAATGAGCATGGATTAGCCTATTTATAGGCAATATGCTCCAGTTCGTTATGTTAAGTCTAATTCGTTATATCTTCATAACGAATTAGACTCCATTCGTTATGATTCCATAACTAGTAGTAATACCTTAACGAACTAACCCTCATTCGTTATGCTTCCATAAAAAATGGGCTCATACCTTAACGAACTAGTCTAGTTAACTAACGAATGGACCTCATTCGCTATACAATCCTGAGCAAATGGGCCATTTTACATTAAATTAACAACCTAGACTATCTATAACTTATTCGATTGCTACGGACACCAAAACCGTGCACTAATAGACACCCCATTTTCCGTAGCTATCGAATACTTTAATCTTGAATACTTTAACTACAAATCACTAGTCACAAAACCGTGCACTAACAGACACCCCCTTGACTGATGATTTTCGGGCTTGTGCAGACAGACAATCTTTAAATTTTTCAGCAAACTAATAAATTGTAGCCTCTCATAAAAAATCACCTCCTCAAAGTGAGCAACTCTTGGAAATCATCCCGATCATCCATTGGCGTATGATATGGTTCAATCTTTCAACAATCAGCAACAAGTCATCAGCTATCCATCATCACCGGTAAATAAAAAAAATATCTTTACGTTTAACCTAGTCACACATCTATATGAAAAACTTGATCATTCAACATCTTTCACTTCGGTATTCAGAGTTCCAACCTCCATTAATAAACCCAAAATGATCAAGTTAAAAAAAACCAATGACAAGACTCGTATATTCTTCAATACGATCAACCCGTATACTCCGTATACTCGTAGCCAACATAGTCAGGATCAAAGTCCCTCAGAAAGAAGTAAACGGACAGACACTCGTATCCCACATAGTCAGGTTTCAATCTTGAACAAATCAATCACCAATAGAAAAACAATTGTAGTCTTGAACTCAGTCAAACATAGCTTTGTCGCCATGAATTACCACCCAAAGTGCAGTAATTTTTCAAGAAATCTTGCAAACGTAGGAAGATACATGCTAAATAAACTCAATTGAAAGTTTTACTCCCCCCTTTTCTTGAAAAATTCAGCAAGGTCTTGTTTAGATTTAACTAATGGGTCTGATGTGTTTGATGTTTTGGCATAAGCATACTGACGTTCAAGATCTTGTATCTTGGGGGTTTCATTGTGAAAGACACTTTCAATTAGTTCCGTTTTGATAATGCTAATAGGAATGTCTTTCTCAGTGAACATCATGTCTATTCCTTTTAATTTAAACACACGACCAGTTGATGGCTTTGAAACATTAGGATTGATAAAACACATCAAATCCTCATCAGAAATTTTGGGTTTTTCTGATTTCTTAGCCTTTACCGGTTTAACCTTGACTTGATCTTCTTTTCTCACATGAGTTGTGTGTGAACCATACACGGCCTCCTCAACTTCATGAGGTTCACAAAGAATGTGTTAGAACTTGGAATGTTCTGGTTATTGTGTAGCACTTCGGCTTCAAACACATCCTCAATGATGACTTTATCAACATTTTCAACAAAAACTTTGTTGCTTTCAACATGAGGTTTTTGAGTTGAAGTTTGGACTTTCATTTTCAGATTTTACTGGCTTAGGTTTATCTGAAACCACAGATTTTTTCACAATCACATCTTCTTCTTTTCTATCAAAAGGATTTGTTGTATAATCATTGTAAAACGGTGGTGGAATTTCAACAAAACCTATACTCTTTTTAGAATCCTTTTACTTACCAGATACTTCGATTATCTCATTTAGCAAAAATGATGAGTTTCTAAACTTGCCCAACTTGTTTTTCAACTCAAGAACTTCATTCTCAAGCTCGATTATCTTAGAACGATGTTTCAAGATTTCCTGAAATTTTTTATCGTTAATCGTCATTTTAACAGATAACTCAGCTTTGAGATCATGATTACTTATTGACAAGGCTTCAATCTTCTCCCTAGATCTCATCTGAGATTCTAAGGATTGTCTATAAGTATATTTAAGTGAAGCAATTTCTTTCACTAAACAGTCATTGTGATTTTTCAAGGATTCTAACTTAGGCTTGTTTTTCTCACATTAAACACAAGAAACAGAAGAACTAACCTCATTGATTTTGGCTATTCATGCAAAATTAGTTGGAAGCTTTTCACACGAGTCTTCAGAATTAGACTTAGTATCATTGTTAGAAGATAGCTCACTCCCACTTGCATCTTGAAAATTTTCATTTGACCCGAACATAGCCAGATTAGCTTGATTGTCATTGCACAACAATCTTTGTGACCAATCAGTTCCATCCATGTTGGACAGCATAGCTTGTGACCCAGAAGAAGATGGTTTAGTTCCAGAAGACTTCCCACCATCATTTCCATTTTTCCCATATGAACTTTGATCTTATTTTCTAGGGCCAGTATACTCCTTCTTTGGCTTATCACATTCTTTAGAAAAATGCCCAAACTCTTGACAGTTATAATACTTAACTTTCAATTTATCGAACCCCAATTTCTTGTTTAATGATGGAAGATCTTTGCCAGTTCGTTGCATGAACTTTTTCACCTTTCTGACAATCATTGCCATATTCCATTCCAAATCCATGAGTTCCAAATCATCAGTATCGATTTGGTCATAATCTTCATCAGTTAACCAAATTCTCATAAGAAGTCATGAAGGCAGATAAGAAAGTAAACTTTTGTTCAGCGTCCCTCATGTTCACATTTGGTTGTGATGAGAATTGATTTGCAGGAGTTGCATTTCCAGACCCCCCAGAAGAACCAGAAGCACGAGGTGACCCAGAACTTCCAGCAGTGTAGAAACAAGCATGTGGATCACTATAGATAGTTGTAGCATTGTCATTTGCATTTTGTGTCAGAAATGCGGTGATTGGAGAAATTGTTGAACTCAAAGGCATACTTCCACCATAAAAAGCTGGATCTAGATTCTCTTTAGAAGACTTTTAACACTTAAGATCATATTCACGAGCTTCGATCTTTTGCATAAATTCAGTTGCAGTCAAATCTTCATTACTGAAATAATTATTTTATTTCAATACCATTAAGAAAGTTGAATAAGAACTCGGTAAAGCACTCTTAATGGTATCAATATTATCAATTTCAGAAGTTTCCAACTTAATCTTTTCCATTTCGGCTATCAGATGGTTAATTCATGTTGTCATCTCTTCAACAGTCTCACCTTTAAGAAAATTAAAATTTCTAAATTAAAACTTTAACATCACTTTCTTGCTTTCTGCAGTGTTACCCATACTTCTCATACGAATGTGTTGAAACAACGAAGTACAAATTTTGATGCTATCAACTTGATGAAATATGTTTTCAGGTAATGCCATAGTAAGCGTTGAGTATGCTTTCGTTTCAATCTCCAATGCTTTCTTTTCTTCTTGAGAATAACGTGAGATAGCTTTAGGTGTGAATACAATTATCTTATCTCCGATCATAGGAACAGTATACACTTCATCCAAACAGTAAGAACAATCAGGGTGAACAAAACCCAAATGAGCACGAAAACGAGGTTCCCATTTAGCAAAGTCACTAAATTTCATCAATCTAGGACACTTGGAATGAGATTCCATCTCCGTGTCCAATTGTAACATTTGCTGCATTAGCACGTTTTGAGAATCTAACGCTTAAAAACCAACCATCTTGATAAGTAACAAAACAATCAAACTTCAAGGGTTAATCTTGAAAAAATATTAAACAAACTATGAACAATAACTTTAACGAATTGTGAACAGTAACTTTAACGAATCAAGATAACGATTTGATAGTAACGAACCATGAATAGTGTTAACGAATCTGGAACAGTGTCACACGAACTAAGTCATCAAATCAGGTCAAATTGACGAATCAGTTTGACGAATTAGATTAACGAATCAGGTGCGAAACCAGATTCAAAGTAACGAATCAAGGTTCACTAAGATTACTTAACGAATCAATTGACGAATCTCGAAGTGAAATATTAACGAATCACAATGTCAACTTAACGAATCAGATAACGAAACTCTGACTCAATGTAACGAATTAAGATAACGAACTTGCTACAGTTGATTAACGAATCAACTATAACGAATCTGATTGTTATATCGGTTATAACAAAATCTGACAACTATTGCCATGTGGCAAAAGTATGTTAGATTTAAGGTTAACGAATGAGACACGTGTCTCACGAATCAGAAAGTCAACGAACTAAGTAACGAACCGAATGCTGAATTGGTTAAAATTAACGAATCGTGTTAACGAATTAATGTTAACGAAGAAGAATCTTCAACAGGTGATGAAGATCTTCAAATCTTCATCACCATTTTCCAGATTTCTGGAAAAACTAAGAACACCAAACCAATTCCCAAATCCGTAATACTCACTCGTTACTACACCAAATCGTCCAAATAAACTATCAAATTACTCAGAAACTTAACGCGAATCCAAATCAATTCATCCCGTAAACCAATTAACCTTAACTCGTAACCAATTTAACCAAAACAACACTATGTTTTTTGCCAAATCCAGATCCAAACTGTATGTCCCGAATCTGGATCACTACAATATGATATCAACCCAAACACGATGTTAGTGCGGAACTCCTAACACTGTGATGATTCAAGAACAATAATATGAAATAATATAGATATGATGAACACAATAATACTCCAAATTCACACGATTATATTAACAAATCGTCTAGTACATGAGTTTGATCTCTTGGTGGTGGCTACTACTAATTAACAACTTCTATCAATGTGAACAACAGTAAACCCTATATAATAAGATCTATTTATAGAGTACCTAACACACTACCCCAACCATAGCCCAAAGCCCACCGAGATCCATAAGGATCTCGGATTACAAACATAGCCCAACACGAAACCTAACAAACATATAACTAAGTACAAACCATCAAATATGGATCCAATACAAACCAAAACACTACCAAACCAATCCAATTACCAATTCCAGTCCGCCAAAACTTCCCAATACTTTACCAATCAACAAATCAACCAAACTCAAACCATATCCGATCAATTCAACAATGAATTTGATCAAAACCAAACCGGAAACACAATAATACCAAAATAATACCAATCAGTCCTTAATTAACGAATTAAACTATAAATCAAGAGCAATCGAATCCCCAAAAGGTCTGATACCACTTGTAAAAGCCTGTAGATCTCAGTTATAAAGCAATAACTATTAACGGATCTAGTTCATTGTTTCTCTAAATGATTATAGGTTATGTATGTATATATTAGTATTAGTTGTATATAGGTGTATATATATTATAGAATAGATTAATTAGGTGAAGCTTTGATTGAGAGGATAAACGGACAAAGGTTCAATACATAATCTAAAAACTTAAATTAAACAGTGAACAAACCCACTATATATAGAAGACAGGTCTAGTTAGTTACACATCCTGTAACGAACTAGACTCCTGCTTCCTTACATTACATTCAATAATAAACAATAACGAACCGCCTCCTGATTTGTTAAACATCCTTAACGAATCAAGAGGAAACTTAACTTAAGGTGTAGTTCGTTAAACATCCATAACGAACTAGACGGTTCATCTAACGAACTAACTTAATTTAATATAAATAACTTTTACGTTAATAAACGATAAATACAAAACGATAATTACAAAGACTCGAGACGCAAAACCGTGTACTAACAGACACCCCATCGTCTTGGGCTCTTTGTCTTAAAATTACTTGAAGCGCTTGGTCTGCCAATCTCTGCAGCTGTGAATGCCATGGTCATGACACACACGAACAACGCGTTGAAATTGCATTGCTCGTTTATAGTCTTCACGACGCTCAATTAATATCTTATTCTTGAATAGCACGTCATTGTCGGTCTCTGCCAAGTTCACAAGCCACATCGGATCAATGATCTTTATCAGCTCGGTCTTTAAGCATTTTCCCAACACAATAACGGCCTCGCCAGTTCGGCTGTCGTAGTACCAACGGTTGAAAGATAAATACATGTGTTGATTCAGCGTCTTCACCGATACACGCTTCATAGTCTTTGGCGGCTTTACTTTAACTACCAACTTCCTCCAACCCGTCCTTGGATCAATCTCATCAATACGATTATGAGTTGGAACCTGTGGCTTGAAAAATTTGAACCCATGGTTGACCTCAAACAGCAGATGTTGATGAAACCAATCTGCATGTCGAATTCCCCCACGGTTCATGAACGGTTGACACGTGAGGGTACGAACATCCCAACGCGGTAATGAGAGAACATCGGTAATCTTTTCATAATATTGGATGCCCTTCTCCCATTTAACAATACAAACATTCAAATCCGAATCAAAGAGCCATGAAATAATATCACCTTGAACTTTAGATACAGCTTTGAAGGATATCATTTGATTTGATTGAGCGCGAGCGACAACTTCAACTTTCTGCTCTTTATCCATGTAACATCCTAAAATTTTTATATGATAAATAAAAGAAAGTTATGTTTAGTAATTTCACGTTTTAGTTATTTAATGTCGAGTAAGGAACGGGTCTTGGGCTTAGTTATTTTATGAACTCGGCCTGTCTCGACCCGTAGGAAGCCAACCCGAGCCTAACCAAACCCGTAGTATATAAACGAAAGTTCTTGACACTTCCACCATTTTCACCATCTTCCTTCACTTACACCCACCCAAACACTCTCATTTCTAGAGAGAGAAGCTAGAGAGAGAAAGTTCTCAAATCACAAATCCGAGTCCACAATCTTGTTCCTAATCGTTTTTGGTAAGTCCCTCTCGAAAATCATCCGTTTTCATAACCATTTCGGCCTCAAATCGAGCAAAAACGTAACTTGAGTTTTCGGGTCAAAAACCGCCTTGTTTTGGTGTCAAAATGCAAGCTTTTGTGTTTAAAAGTACTAGGAATCGATAGCCCTTTCAATCCCGAGCATTTCCATGTCAAAAACTTCGATTTTGGGTCAAAAATCTGGAAAATCTGGAAAACCCGTGGGTTTCTCCGTCGCCCAGCTTGAAGGAGTCGAATCAGACTCATTCGATCGAACCAGTCGATCGAATCAGTCCATTCGATCGAATGCGTAGATCGAACAAGTCCAGTCGACCGAATAGGGAAGCAACCGAATGGTCTCCAACTCATTCGATCGAATGAGTTTTGTATTCGATCGAATGAGTGTTGTATTCGATCGAACGTGTTCCTATTCGATCGAACGTGTTCCTGTTTGATCGAACGTGTTCCTATTCGATCGAACGTGTTGTATTCGATCGAACGTGTTCCTATTCGATCGAACGTGTTCCTATTCGATCGAATCAAGCCAGAACCAAGCTGTTTCCAAGTTCGCCTAAGGTTTAACTTCGCCTGAAGCGAAGTTCGTCTATAAAATAAATTAAAAACCTAATGGAAAATGTGTTAAGGCAGTTATCGAAAATAAAATTTTTCCAAGCTGACCTGGCAGCTTAACCCCAGCCAGGGGCTCTGCCCCTTGGACCCCGCTAGGGGCTGCCGCCCCTAGAACCCCGCTGCCAGGGGCGCTGCCCCCGGACCCCCGTTCGTTGTGGGTCATATATAGATAGAAATACAAACGAGTAGCAGTAGTTAATTGATATGTGTAAATATTATACAGTTAGCCGAGCCCAGTTAAAGAAAGGAATTACGATCAACGGCGAGCGTAACAGGATCCAGGTGAGTTTCTAGCCCCATTTATGTGTTACGTCTTCGGGGCTGTGTGCATACTCAATATGTTTGTTAATACACTTATCCTAAGAGATAAGTGTATGCCTTATGTGAATAATGTGAAATGTATGAATGATGGCATGACGGTACGTGAACGATCTTCGGATATTGCACGTACTGTCAGGTTGTAACGCTAAGTTAAGGTAAGTATGATATGTATGCTTAGGGGTATGAACGTAAGAAAGTTAATAAAAGAAGGAAATAACGGATGTATGGTTGTATGGCAACGAAGAGGGAATCGAACCCTACTAATATTCGAAAACATGGGACCAGACCCTAATAATATCTGTGATGTTAGGGACCAGACCCTAATAATATCTGTGATGTTAGGGACCAGACCCTAATAATATCTGTGATGTTAGGGACCAGACCCTAATAATATCTGTGATGTTAGGGACCAGACCCTCATAATATCTGTGATGATAGGGACCAGACCCTTATAATATCTGTGATGTTAGGGACCAGGCCCTTATAATATCTGTGAGGTTATAGGGCGAAAGGCTCTTTAAAACGTATGATTATGAATGTAAAGAAAGTATGTAAGTAAGAAAGAAAGTATGTAAGTAAGAATGAAGGTATGAGTACTTATGTGTGAATGAAAGAAAGTTATGAGGTTAAGTACGTATGTATGTAACAAGGTATTGTATGGTAGTGTATGATTAACTAGAACTCACTCAGCGTAGCTGACTTTTAGTATGCACGCAGGTGAGTAGGTTGAGACAGCTGGCTTGAGTGGAGGACACATGGCAGAAGACTAAAGCCTGGCATCTGAAGATCCGATATGTTTTATAAGTTACGTTTTGATTTTGAAAGACAAGAGGAATGTTTAAAGACATGATTATGAATTGATATGTAATGTTTTATGAAAGTTTTATATTCCGCGTAAAGTTTTTAATTAACTCTGATATTTAGAACTGTGTTTATGAGTAAATCCAACACGAAAGTAGGGTTACCGGTAACGGGGCCTTACAAGTTGGTATCAGAGCATAAGTTCGAGAGATTTAAGCATCCTACATGCTTAGACTCGAACAGAAAATGGGATTTAAGTAAGAAAGGAAAGAAGATGCCAGTTCAAGAATGCCATGTGTCGCTCAAGCAAGATCAGTAAAGGTAAAGTGTATGATTAAATGATATATGTTAATGAGAGAGAAAAGATATGTGAACGATAGGGATAGGAATAATTGACTGTTTGAATTGACAAACTGCTTAAGTAGAACCAGCACAAATAGACTCATAAAGGGAAGTGTATATGACACGGAAAGTAACGTGATCAGCTAATCGCAACTGGCCACTGTTATTACCTGTTAGCCTTACTATCCTTGTACTAGATAGTTCCTTGAGTGATGATGTTTGTGTTTTCTCATATAGGATACTGATGGCTGGAGCTGGAGAATTTGTTGAAGCTGGGGGTCGCACTGGACGTCGTGGCAGGCCTCGTCTTGTCCGGCAACCCTCGGTAGAAGAAGCTTCCCACACCGAAGATGAAGGAAGCGCAGCTGGAGGAGACCAGAACAACAACGAGGAAGTTCAACTTAGTCCTGCAGTTCAAGCAGCCATTGTTCAGGCTGTAGTTGCTGCTGTGAAGAACCTGAATCCCGAAGGATCTGCTGGAAGCCGTGAACGAACTGCTGAAGGGGCGGGTGGTGATGGTAGAAAGGATGGGGAAGGTGAAAGAGGGGCCTCGAGTGGGGATAAGTCTGTGAAAGTCGATGATAGGAGAGGAGGACAAGGTGGGTGCAGCTATAAGTCCTTCAAAGGTTGTGACCCGCCTAAGCTGACTGGTTTAGGAGACGCAGTCGCTACTCTCCAGTGGATAACCGCTATGGACAAGGTTATCCGCATTAGCGAATGCCGTCCCGACCAAGCTGTGGGCTATGCTACTCAGTCATTCGTAGATGAGGCTATGTTTTGGTGGGAGAGTGTGGAGCAGAGGAAGACCCGTGAAGAGATCAAAGGGATGAAGTGGGAAGATTTGAAAGAGTTGGTAATGAAGAAGTTCTGTGCAGATGCCGAGGTTGAAAGAACGGAGATGAAGTTCCAGAATTTAAAAGCCGGTATGATGACGCATCGTGAGTATACCACGGAGTTCAACCGACTATCTAGGTTGGTGCCTGACATGGTTGACACTGAGGTCAAGAGAATCAAGTGTTATGTGAGGGGGTTGCCACAAAAGGTCCGCATGTTAGTCAGGGCGGTTCAACCTGCTACTTTTGATTCGGCTGTTGGACTCGCGGAAATGGTCTATGCTGACGTGGCCGCGGATGATGGGGTGGAAAGGGACGAAGAGAAAGAGAAGAAAGGGGTCACTCTTGCTAAACGACCCGGTACTCAGTTATGGAACTCCAGGGATAAGAAACAGAAAGTGTGGGAGAAGAGATCGTGTAAGACCTGCGGAAAGAGGCATGGTGGTGAGTGCAAGTGGGGTAAAAGTTCTAATGTTTGTCTCAAATGTGGAAAGGCTCATGGTGGAGAATGCAGAATGGGGTCGAATGCCTGTTACAAGTGTGGGAAGGTAGGGCATTATGCCAATGAGTGCAGTGTGAAGCCTGCATGCTACAAATGTGGCAAGACAGGCCATATGTCAAGGGAGTGCACTGAAGGTGTAGCTGGAGGTAGTGGAAAGAAGGATGCCGATCAAGCTAGGCCCAGAACTAGAGCCTACATGCTGACCCAGGAACAAGCCAGGCAGATTCCGGATGTCGTCACAGGTACGTTTCTAGTGAACGATGTTTCCGCTTCTGTATTATTTGATTCTGGTGCGAATAGAAGTTTTGTAGCTACGACGTTTAGTAAACTAGCTAAAATGAAAGGCTGCCGAGTGTCTGAAACTTTTGTAGTAGAAACCGCAAGTGACACTTCGGTGAAAATAACAAAAATGGTGAAGAATTGTAAGATAGAGTTAGAGGGACATGAGTTCCCTGTTACTTTGTATGTTATGGCCTTAGGAGGGTTCGATGTAGTCTTGGGTATGGATTGGTTGTCTGAGTTTGAGGCTCAGATAGTATGTAAAAGTAAGATGATAAGGTTAAAGTCATTGGATGGTAGTGCGGTGACGGTTTATGGTGATAAGGAGAGTTATGGACTTAATGTCATTTCGATGATAAAAGCCGAGGGTTTGTTAAGGCGAGGGTGCGGTGCCTACCTGGCGTATGTTGTCATTGCTACGGCCGAGACGAAAGAAATGAAGGATGTTCCTATTGTGCGCGACTACCCAGAAGTATTCCCTGAGGATCTTCCGGGGCTGCCACCGGAGCGAGAAATAGAATTTCAGATAGATTTAATACCAGGAGCCCAGCCCGTCGCGAAAGCGCCTTACCGTCTAGCACCGTCCGAGATGAAGGAATTAATGTCCCAACTGCAAGAACTCCTCGACAAGGGTTTTATCAGACCGAGTGTTTCTCCATGGGGCGCACCGGTTTTGTTTGTGAAGAAAAAGGATGGAAGTATGAGAATGTGCATAGACTATCGTGAGTTGAATAAGCTTACGGTAAAGAATAGATACCCCTTGCCTAGGATTGACGATCTGTTTGACCAACTGCAAGGTTCGAGTTGGTTCTCACGAATAGATCTCAGATCAGGCTACCATCAGCTGAAGGTGAAAGAGGTAGACATCCCTAAAACAGCGTTCCGAACGCGGTATGGACACTACGAGTTCCTTGTAATGTCATTCGGTCTAACAAATGCTCCTGCAGCATTTATGGACATGATGAATAGGGTGTGTCGACCGATGTTGGATAAGTCGGTTATCGTCTTCATCGATGATATATTGATTTATTCAAAGAGTGAGTCTGACCATGCCGAGCATCTGAGAGAGGTATTGGAAGTTCTGAAGAAAGAAAGGTTGTACGCCAAGTTTTCGAAGTGCGCGTTCTGGTTAAGAGAAGTGCAATTTTTAGGTCATGTGGTTAATCCGGAGGGGATTACCGTGGACCCAGCTAAGATTGAAGCGATAACGAATTGGAAGACTCCGCAGAATCCGACTGATATACGAAGCTTCCTAGGGTTAGCTGGCTACTATAGGAGATTCATCGAAGGTTTCTCCAAGATAGCCGCACCGCTGACCGGTATGACCCGAAAGTCGATAGTATTCAGTTGGGGAAAATTTCAAGAAGAAGCCTTTGAAGAATTAAAGAGAAGACTCACGCAAGCTCCAATCCTTACTTTACCCGATGGTGATGAGGATTTTGTTGTTTGTGCTGATGCCTCGCATCAAGGGTTAGGTTGCGTGTTGATGCAACGAGGGAAGGTGATAGCCTACGCGTCTAGACAGTTGAAGGTCCATGAGAGTACTTACCCGACGCATGATTTGGAGTTAGCAGCTGTAGTGCATGCTCTTAAGATATGGAGGCATTATCTGTACGGCACTAAGTGTACTATCTATACCGATCATAAGAGTTTAAAGTACTTCTTCGAGCAGAAAGAACTGAACATGAGGCAGAGAAGATGGTTAGAATTGATAAAGGATTACGACTGTGAGATTAAGTATTACCCCGGTAAAGCTAACGTGGTCGCTGATGCGTTAAGTCGTAAGAATGAGGAAGTCCTTGCAACAGTGAAGTCATACAAGTTGATCATGAACCCGAGTCTTTTTGAAGAAATCATCAAGGTGCAGTCAGAAGTGTTAATAGATGAAGGGTTAGTAAAGAAGGAAAGGATTTATGGCCAGCAAGATGAGTTGATGGAAAACACTCATGGAGTTAAGACTAGGTTCGACCGTATGTGGATCCCACGCCATGGTGATCTTAGAAGTCGAATCTTAGATGAAGCTCATAAGTCAAGGTACTCAATCCATCCTGGAGCTACAAAGATGTACCAAGACTTGAAAAGAGATTACTGGTGGCCAGGAATGAAGAGCGATGTAGTGGATTATGTTGGTAAGTGCTTAACTTGCTTACAAGTCAAAGCCGAACACCAAAAGCCTTGTGGGAAGATGCAACCGCTAGAGATACCTGAGTGGAAATGGGAACACATCACCATGGATTTCATAACTAAGCTACCTCGTACAGCTAAGCAACATGATACCATCTGGGTGATTGTGGACCGTTTGACCAAGAGTGCTCACTTTCTGCCCATACGAGAGGCCATCTCGTCAGAAACGTTAGCAAGCTTGTTCATTAAAGAAATTGTAACCAAGCATGGAGTACCGTTATCGATCGTGTCTGATAGGGATACACGGTTTACTTCGAGGTTCTGGAAGAAATTTCATGAAGCTATGGGGACGAGGTTGAACATCAGTACGGCGTATCATCCTCAAACCGATGGACAGTCTGAAAGGACGATCCAAACCCTTGAGGATATGCTACGTGCTTGCGTTTTAGATTTTGGTGGAAGTTGGGATGATCATCTGCATCTGGCAGAGTTCTCCTATAACAACAGTTACCATTCGAGTATTGGTATGCCACCGTTTGAGATGCTGTACGGTAGGCGATGTAGAACCCCGGTGTGTTGGGGTGAGATTGGTCAGAAGGAAATGGGAAGTATAGAAGTGGTTCAAGAAACGTCTTCAAAGTTCGATCAGATCAAAGCAAGAATGAAAGCCGCTCAAGACAGACAAAAGTCTTATGCGGATAAGCGGCGACGACCAATTGAGTTTAACGTTGGCGACTATGTGATGCTTAAGGTCTCGCCTTGGAAGGGGATTATCCGTTTTAGGAAAAGAGGAAAGTTGAGTCCGAGGTACATTGGACCGTTCAAGATTGTAAAACGTGTGGGTGAAGTAGCTTACAAACTGGATTTACCCGATGAGTTAGAAGGAATTCATTCAACCTTCCATGTTTCTCATCTGAGGAAGTGTCTAGCTGATGACACGTCTCACGTGCCCTTAATGGACATCGAGGTTGATGAACAATTGAACTACATCGAGCAACCGATAAAGATCGTTGATCGCAAGGAGAAGCAGCTTCGTCACAAGATTATACCCTTGGTCAAAGTGATATGGAAACACCGCAAGGGATCAGATGCTACTTGGGAAGTCGAGGATGAGATGCGCAAGTTTTACCCTAGTTTGTTTATGTAATAGTTAGGTTTCGGGGACGAAACCTCTTTAAGGGAGGAAGACTTGTAACATCCTAAAATTTTTATATGATAAATAAAAGAAAGTTATGTTTAGTAATTTCACGTTTTAGTTATTTAATGTCGAGTAAGGAACGGGTCTTGGGCTTAGTTATTTTATGAACTCGGCCTGTCTCGACCCGTAGGAAGCCAACCCGAGCCTAACCAAACCCGTAGTATATAAACGAAAGTTCTTGACACTTCCACCATTTTCACCATCTTCCTTCACTTACACCCACCCAAACACTCTCATTTCTAGAGAGAGAAGCTAGAGAGAGAAAGTTCTCAAATCACAAATCCGAGTCCACAATCTTGTTCCTAATCGTTTTTGGTAAGTCCCTCTCGAAAATCATCCGTTTTCATAACCATTTCGGCCTCAAATCGAGCAAAAACGTAACTTGAGTTTTCGGGTCAAAAACCGCCTTGTTTTGGTGTCAAAATGCAAGCTTTTGTGTTTAAAAGTACTAGGAATCGATAGCCCTTTCAATCCCGAGCATTTCCATGTCAAAAACTTCGATTTTGGGTCAAAAATCTGGAAAATCTGGAAAACCCGTGGGTTTCTCCGTCGCCCAGCTTGAAGGAGTCGAATCAGACTCATTCGATCGAACCAGTCGATCGAATCAGTCCATTCGATCGAATGCGTAGATCGAACAAGTCCAGTCGACCGAATAGGGAAGCAACCGAATGGTCTCCAACTCATTCGATCGAATGAGTTTTGTATTCGATCGAATGAGTGTTGTATTCGATCGAACGTGTTCCTATTCGATCGAACGTGTTCCTGTTTGATCGAACGTGTTCCTATTCGATCGAACGTGTTGTATTCGATCGAACGTGTTCCTATTCGATCGAACGTGTTCCTATTCGATCGAATCAAGCCAGAACCAAGCTGTTTCCAAGTTCGCCTAAGGTTTAACTTCGCCTGAAGCGAAGTTCGTCTATAAAATAAATTAAAAACCTAATGGAAAATGTGTTAAGGCAGTTATCGAAAATAAAATTTTTCCAAGCTGACCTGGCAGCTTAACCCCAGCCAGGGGCTCTGCCCCTTGGACCCCGCTAGGGGCTGCCGCCCCTAGAACCCCGCTGCCAGGGGCGCTGCCCCCGGACCCCCGTTCGTTGTGGGTCATATATAGATAGAAATACAAACGAGTAGCAGTAGTTAATTGATATGTGTAAATATTATACAGTTAGCCGAGCCCAGTTAAAGAAAGGAATTACGATCAACGGCGAGCGTAACAGGATCCAGGTGAGTTTCTAGCCCCATTTATGTGTTACGTCTTCGGGGCTGTGTGCATACTCAATATGTTTGTTAATACACTTATCCTAAGAGATAAGTGTATGCCTTATGTGAATAATGTGAAATGTATGAATGATGGCATGACGGTACGTGAACGATCTTCGGATATTGCACGTACTGTCAGGTTGTAACGCTAAGTTAAGGTAAGTATGATATGTATGCTTAGGGGTATGAACGTAAGAAAGTTAATAAAAGAAGGAAATAACGGATGTATGGTTGTATGGCAACGAAGAGGGAATCGAACCCTACTAATATTCGAAAACATGGGACCAGACCCTAATAATATCTGTGATGTTAGGGACCAGACCCTAATAATATCTGTGATGTTAGGGACCAGACCCTAATAATATCTGTGATGTTAGGGACCAGACCCTAATAATATCTGTGATGTTAGGGACCAGACCCTCATAATATCTGTGATGATAGGGACCAGACCCTTATAATATCTGTGATGTTAGGGACCAGGCCCTTATAATATCTGTGAGGTTATAGGGCGAAAGGCTCTTTAAAACGTATGATTATGAATGTAAAGAAAGTATGTAAGTAAGAAAGAAAGTATGTAAGTAAGAATGAAGGTATGAGTACTTATGTGTGAATGAAAGAAAGTTATGAGGTTAAGTACGTATGTATGTAACAAGGTATTGTATGGTAGTGTATGATTAACTAGAACTCACTCAGCGTAGCTGACTTTTAGTATGCACGCAGGTGAGTAGGTTGAGACAGCTGGCTTGAGTGGAGGACACATGGCAGAAGACTAAAGCCTGGCATCTGAAGATCCGATATGTTTTATAAGTTACGTTTTGATTTTGAAAGACAAGAGGAATGTTTAAAGACATGATTATGAATTGATATGTAATGTTTTATGAAAGTTTTATATTCCGCGTAAAGTTTTTAATTAACTCTGATATTTAGAACTGTGTTTATGAGTAAATCCAACACGAAAGTAGGGTTACCGGTAACGGGGCCTTACAATCCACATACCGGTATGCCTCAATAATATTACGAGATTTCTTGTCACGATAACCAAACTATCTCTGAATATCAGCAACAGTCGGATCTCAAATCGAATCAAATCTTGTATCAACTACGCTTTTTCCCTTTGACACCTTCTCCAGATGATCTTCTGCTGCTTTGACGGTTTCCTCAGTAAATATAGAAGCACGCTGATCAACCTTAGTGTGTTGAAAAAAATCAGGGTATACCTCAGTAGTCATGTCCTCAATCTCCACCTTCTCATCCTCATAAATAAAGGACGTGTTCATCTCAATAGTAGGATCTATGATCTCATCATCTTTCTCAACCTCCACATCGTCCTCAGCCTCTAACACGGTTAACTCATCATCGTTCAGATTAGGAAGTATGGAAATCTACTCTTTTGTTAGGGACCTTTCAACAAATTGTCCTTCTTCAATATCATCCGCATTCACAATACTTCTAACCACTCCCGAACCATCAACAAAGATGACAGTATCAGCCTTGATCATCTCAATGGGTTTGGCATCCGTATAATCGTGGTAAACAATTAACTACTTTCTCGAATCACTGACAACACTAGTACGAACACCAGAGGACGAGCCGTGAGTTTGTTTAGGCTCACTTCCTCCAGCACCCGAAGTATCTGGATCTTCATCATCGTTCTTGAGCTTCTTAAGTGCATCATCCTTGTATGTCAGCTGCAAGATAATATTCTCTTGCTCTTTGATTTTCACCCCCTGAGACTTAACAATCTCACGAAGATCTTTCATTTCTTTCTAGCAATAGGAGATGTAGCCTATCATCTTTCGTTGATTTTCCATCATACGTTCTTGACTCATTCGGTCAGTAGACATTTGGTTTTCATACAAATGAAGTAAACTCAAGACCATATTCATCTATTGATCATGTGACATAGCAAGAAACGAAGCCGGGATTGATTGAATAGGACCTTTAGGTCGGTTAAGCCTAAAAAATGAAAAGTCCATCGGTTGGGGAGGCATCATCGTCGGTGTTGGAGAAACCACCGATGTAGCAGTTGTAGGTCTTGGTAATGTTGATAAAACAGATTGAGGAATCATACAAAGCCTAGGATCCGATGTAAGTGTGGTCGTCAAAGTTAATTCCGGGGTGCTAGTAGTAAGCAGCACCGCCGGTCTTTGAGGAATGGACGACTTTGGAGGTTGAACTCCAAATGAGATGCCAGCACCAGCCGACACACGTTGCTTAGCCGATCCTTCACCAACCAACTCTTTCCCTTTCCTTTTGTGTTGAGTAGCTATAGCAGCAGCTAAAGCAGCCTCAACCGCAGCTTGTTGTTGAGCTTGAGCGCCACCATCACCACCATTACCACCATTATCATCATCATCATCATTATCATCACCCTCGTTCCCACCTGCTCCATCCTCACGCTCAGAATCCGAGTCATCGTGGATCCAACGATCATCGGGAGGACATACATAGTCTGGATTCACCAGATGACCAATCAAACGTTTGGTCCGTGGTGTATCTTTCCTATAAATCTTCGTTCTTCGTACAGTGTCAGCATACATTTGCTCAAGCAGTAACACATCATCTACTAAAGCTTGATCAATAACCAAATTTGGAATCAATCTTAAATGATCAGCTGAAGGAATCAAGGATACATCAGAAACTTCTTACGTTGAATCACCGTAAGGCATTGTTCCTTAAGGTGATAGAAGATCAACTCGGAGAAGTTGAATGGCTTGTTCAGTATCAAAGAGACAAATGCCGATTGTAACATATTCCGGCATTCGTTGAAGCCACCTTTACGTCCTCCTAGGAAATGGATTAATACATGCAATAAATACTTATAAGTGGGACATAATCCATTCTTGTTATACATAGAATTTTCAAGGTCACCACCATAGAATACTCGACGAAATAGACCCCTGATCAATCCTTTGTCAAACTCACAAGGATTATCAATAGTGTCTCCAAATCGAAGCACCCGTCGAATAACATCAGTGTCAATAGTAATAGGTGTTCGATTGATTGTAGCCTCAATGTGGTTGTCGGCTTCAATATTGACGTATATACTGAAGTAGAATTTCGGTCATGCAATTACGGCATAGTGAATAGCCGGGTGTCTAATAAACGTCAATAAATTTCCAAATACGTCTTCATCTGCAAAATTTGTACCGAAAAAAGCACAAATGTTATGTCTGTTTTCGTACGGAAGCAATGGCATCTCTTGTTGTTGTTGTTGTTGTTATGGATCTGCAACCGGCGGATCTTGATCCATGTTATCGGCCATTGCACTATATAAACAAACTCGAGAATTAGTGACAATGAATAATAATAATAAAAATTAAATTAACTAATATATTATACCATATAATTAAAAATGTAACATTTAACTAATATAGTAACTTTTAATGTAAAATAAAAATTAAAATTAAAATAATTAAAAAAATGTCATTCGTTAAAAATTCTAATTCGTTATAACGAATTATGATTCGTTATAGCGAACTAGTTACTTCGTTATCAAGTAAATAATTAACGAATTAGGTCTAACGAATCACGAATAAAAGTTAATGAATAATGGTCTAATTCGTTATAACTAACGAATGAAAATCTGATTCGTTATAAATTATGAATAGTTATCCTGATTCGTGTGATTTGTATAACGAATTGGACACGAATTAGTTCCAATTCGTTAAACAATAACGAATGGCCCTTAATGCTTAATGTTTGACTAATTTGGTCAAGGTCAAAATCACCAAGAACAATAAAAGTCAAATTTGCAATTCTGAAATTTAATACAATCATAATCAACGCTGTATAGCCAAACAAGTGATCACTGAGATCTCGGAAACACATCGTGATTATAATGGTATTAATCTTATGTACCAAATCACAGTACAACCTGGTTAAATTAAAGATTTATGAAAAGCTTATAACTCGACAACAAAATCAAGCAATTAACCCTTCAAACATTTAGTAAATATGACATAAATCATCACGTTATGATCGTGTTTACCTTGTGAATAAGAATATATACTCAAAACATGATAAAACGGTGATCAAAGATTTTGGACAAATTTTTCCAGAGTAACAGTAGGGAAGGTGAAGAAGAAAGTGAATAGTGAATACGAATCGGCATCACGAATCCCTATATAGTCTGACACACAGTTTTCAATGTAACGAATCATTTGATTCGTATGAATTTTGAACAACGAATCAGGTGATTCGTTATCATTTATGCACACGTGGCATAACAAATTAGAGTCATTTCGTTAAAGTTTAAGACATAACAATAACGAATTAGCTTTAATTCATTTTAGATTCGTTAAGTTATATTTAACGAATTATAAGTCATTCGTTACAGAGTTGCGGAAGCGAATTAATTTAATGAATTAGTATCTAATTCGTTATGAATGACTTTGATTTGTTATACATGACTAACGAATTACACTTATGTAATTTTAAATTAAATAATTAAATAAATAAATTAATTAAATAAAATAAAAGAATAATTAAATACTGATACCAATTATTGTATTAACTTAGATCCCATATCTCGATGATTAAATACCTTAACGTGTTTTACTCTTTGAAACACTTAACTTAAAAGAAGACCCGAGACCAAAACCAAGCGAAAATCTTGATAAATCTTGACTGCACAAGCAAGATACAAGGTTATTGTTGAACATCAAGCTAGCCGTGACCTAACAAACGTCTAAAAGTATGTTCTTCACGTTTAAAGGTTACGTTTTTATGAACGGTTTGTTATGAAACTTAACCCTAGTGTAGATCGGGTCTAGATGTTCCATAAAAATACAAACTTGATGATTAAAATGAACTTAATGAACTCATGTCTATATACGGTTCATAAAGGAAACCCTAGATGTAGCTAGAACGTTTTAAATGTATTAAGGTTTAAGCTTTTGCCTAAAAAGGATAGATCTTGATGAGGTGATAATATTGGGTGTAAAACAGTTATGGAAAATTGAAAAGCTAGTTAAAAGTTATAATATGGACCGTTAACAGTTACCAGAACCAAGGAAAGAAATGAAAATATTGAAAGATGAGCTGAAAACATCTGACCTGAGGGTTCTCGGTCAAAACTTGATGGTTCTCGGTCAACTCTGAGTTCTCGGTCAAAACTTGAGGGTTCTCGGTCAACTCGAAGTTCTCGGTCAACGAGGGTTCTCGGTCGTCATGGTTCTCTGCCTTGAGTTCTCGGACACACAGTTCTGTTAGACCTTGGACCTGAACCCAGTTGGGTCAGTTACCTTAGTGGCCAGTTGGGCCCAAATAACGGACAGTTGGGCCTGACCTAACTAAGTCCACAAGCTGCTAAGCCCATATCCTATTTAAAACAAACTAGTTCATCTTAAGTTAAACAAACAAGCCCAACCTAGAGAAATACGTTGGTTGACTAAAATACCGGCTTAATTAATTATACGGCTAATTGACAAATATATATTTAACAGTTAGCCGGGCTCAGTTAAAGAAGGGAATAGCAATTAACGGCGAGCGTAACAGGATCTAGGTGGGTTTCTAGCCCCATTCCTTATTATGTTTTCGGGGCTGTGTGCATACTCGATGTGATTGTTAATACACTTATCCTAAGTGATAAGTATATGCCTTATGTGAATATGTGAAAGGTATGAATGATTACTTGTCGATACGTGAAGGATCTTCTGATATTGTTATGTATAATGTATGAATGATATGTATGTATATATGTATACATGTAAAATGGTGTATGGTTGTATAGTAACGAAGAGGGAACTGAACCCGAATAATATTCGAGGCAAGAGAGAACCGAGCCCTAATAATACTCAAGGAAAGTAGGGCGTAATGCTCTTTAAAGCGTCAGTTATGAAGGTAAGTAAGTATAAGATAAAAGTATGAAAGTATGAACGAAAGTATGTAAGTATGAATGTCTTGTATGTTTTATGATTAACTTGAACTCACTCAGCGTAGCTGACTTTTAGTATGCACGCAGGTGAGTAGTATGAAGCAGCTCGCTTGAGGGGAACATGTGGCAAATGAATAAGAGGATGGCATCTGAAGACCCAGGACATTTTATGTTTAATGTTTTGTTTATTTTGAAAGAAAAGATGTTTGTTTATGACAAATTATGAATTAATGTGCACTGTTTATGAAAGTTTAATATTCCGCGAATATTTTAATTAACTCTGATGATTAGAACTATGTTAATGAGTAAATCCAACGTCCAAATATGAGGCACCGGTAACGGGGCCTTACAAGTTGGTATCAGAGCAAAGTTTGAGAGATTTAAGCATCCTACATGCTTAGACTTGAACAGAGAATGGGATTTAAGTAAGAAGATTTTAGTTCAAGAATGCCATGTGTTACTCAAGCAAGATCAGTAAAGGTAAAGTGTATGGTTAGATAATAAATGTTAGTGATAGCTTAATTGCTAGAGAAAGGATATGTTAATGATACGGATAGGATTTCTTGATCTTTTATTGATTAACTGTTTGAGATTAGAACCATCAAAAATAGACTCATAAGAGGAAGTGTATAGGACACTGAAAGTAATGTGATCAGCTAATCACAGCTGGCCACTGTTTTACCTGTTAGCCTTACTATCCTTGCACTAATTAGTTCCTTGAGTAATGACGTTTGTGTTTTCCTTTTTAGAATACGATGGCTGGAACCGGAGGAATTGTGAGAGCTGGAGGTTGCACTGGACGTCGTGGCAGGCCTCGTCGTGTCCGACAACCTTCGGTTGAAACAACTTCTAACACCGGAGATGAAGGAAGCGCAATTGGAAGAAACCCGAATAACAACGAAGGGGTTCAACTAGATCCTGCAATTCAAGCAACTATTGTTCAAGTTGTAGCTACTGCCGTGAAGAACTTGACTCATGAAGGGTCTGTTAGAAGCGTGAAAGAACTGCTGGAGGGGCTGGTGGAGATGGTAAGAAAGATGATGAAAGAGAGAGGGATGCCTCAAGTGTAGTTAAGTCTGTGAAGTTTGATGATAAGAGGAGGGGCCGAGGTGGATGCAACTATAAGTCCTTCAAGGGATGTGACCCGCCGAAGCTGACTGGTTTGGGAGACACAATCGCTACTTACCAATGGATAACCACTATGGACAAGGTTATCCGCAATAGCGAGTGCCGTCTCGACCAAGCTGTCGGTTACGCCACCCAATCGTTTGGTGATGAGGCGATGTATTAGTGGGAATCGATTGAGCAAAGGAAGAGTCAAGAGGAGATCAAGCCTATGAAGTTGGAGGATCTGAAAGAACGGGTTATGAAGAGATTCTATGCTGACACCAAGGTTGAAAGGGCGGAGATGAAGTTCCTGAACTTGAAAGCTGGAATGATGATACATCGTGAGTATACCACCGAGTTCAACGGAATGTCTAGGTTGGTACCCGATATGGTTAACACTGAGGCTAAAAGAATCAAGTGCTATGTGAGGGGATTGCCACAGATTGTTCGCATACTAGTCAGGGCGAATAAACCTGCTACTTTTGACTCTGCTGTCGAACTCGTAGAGATGGTTTATTAGGACCTGGCTATGGATGATGTTGATGTGGGGGAAGAGAAGAAGGATAAGAAGTGGGTCGCTCCTGTTAAACGGCCCAGTACTCAGTTGGGGAACTCCCCGGACAAGAAACATAAGATGTGCGAGAGGAAGTCGTGTAAGATTTGTGGTAAGATGCATGGTGGAGAGTGTAGGTGGGGTATTGGTTCCGATACGTGTCATAAGTGCGGGAAGATGCATGTTGGGAGTGTAGAGTTGGATCTAATATCTGCTATAAGTGTGGAAAGGAAGGTCATTACGTTCATGAGTGCAGTGCTAAGCCCGCATGTTACAAGTGCATTAAGACAGATTACTTTGCTAGAGAGCGCACCGATGGTGGGGCAGGGGGAAGCGGAAAGAAGGATGCTGAACCAATGAGGCCAAAGACCAGAGCTTACATGCTGACCCAATAATAAGCCAAGCAGATTCCATATGTCATCACAAGTACACTTCTAGTAAACGATATTTCCGTTTCAATATTATTTGATTCGGGTGCGAACAAAAGTTTCGTAGCCACGCCATTTAGTAAATTAGCTAAAATGAAATGTTGCCGAGTGTCTGAAACTTTTGTAGTAGAAACCGCTAGTGACACCTCAGTTAAAATAATGAAAATGGTTAAGGATGGTAAGATAGAGTTAGAGGGACATGAGTTCCCTGTTACTTTGTATATTATGACGTTAGGAGGGTTCGATGTGGTTTTGGGAATGGATTGGTTGTCTGAG
Source organism: Bidens hawaiensis (assembly GCF_021521415.1). NCBI lineage: Eukaryota > Viridiplantae > Streptophyta > Magnoliopsida > Asterales > Asteraceae > Bidens > Bidens hawaiensis. Next base: position 181,467 of record NW_027491162.1, read on the forward strand.
TATGAAGCTCAGATTGTGTGTAAGAGTAGGATAATAAGGTTGAAGTCCTTGGATGGTAGTGTGGTAACGGTTTATGGTGAAAAGGAAATTTCTGGGCTTAATGTCATTTCGATGATAAAAGTCGAGGGATTGTTAAGGTGAGGGTGCGGTGCCTATCTCGCGTAAGTTGTCAATGCTACGGCCGAGACGAAAGAAATGAAATATGTTCCTATCATGCGCGACTACCCAGAAGTATTCCATGTGGTTTTTCTGGGATTTCTACCTGAGCGTGAGATAGAATTCCTGATAGATTAGTACCAGGAGCCCAACCCGTCGCTAAAGCGCCTTACCGTCTAGCGCCGTCTAAGATGAAGGAATTGATGTCCCAACTGCAGGAACTCCTCTACAAAGGTTTTATAAGTCCGAGTGTTTCCCCGTGGGGGGCACCGGTGTTGTTTGTGAAGAAGAAGGATGGAAGCAAGAGAATGTGCATAGATTATCGAGAGCTGAATAAGCTTATGGTAAAGAATAGGTATCCTTTGCCAAGGATTGATGATCTGTTTGACCAAATGCAAGGTTCAAGTTGGTTCTCACGGATAGATCTCAAATCAGGCTATCATCAGTTGAAAGTGAAGGAGGCAGACTTCCCTAAAACAGCGTTTCGGGCGCGGTATTGACACTACGAGTTCCTCGTGATGTCATTTGGTCTAACGAATGCTCCTGCAGTATTTATGGACATGATGAATAGGGTGTGTCGGCCAATGTTTGATAAGTCAATTATCGTCTTCATCGATGATATATTGATTTACTCCAGGAGCGAGTCTGATCATGCCCAACATCTGAGAGAGGTGTTGGAGACTCTAAAGAAAGAGAAGTTGTACGCTAAGTTTTCGAAATGCGCTTTTGATTACGAGAAGTGCAATTTCTAGGTCACGTGATTAATCCTGAAGGGATTACCGTGGACCCAACTAAGATTGAAGCGATAACGAATTGGAAGACTTCATAGAATCCGACTGATATACGAAGCTTCTTAGGGTTAGCAGGCTACTATAGGAGATTCATTCAAGGCTTCTCCAAGATAGCCGCACCGTTGACCGGTATGACCCGAAAGTCAGTAGTATTCAGTTGGGAAAAGTTCCAAGAAGAAGCTTTTGAAGAATTAAATAAAAGACTCACGCAAGCTCATATCCTTGATTTACCCGATGGTGACGAGGATTTGGTTGTTTGTACTGATGCTTCGCATCGTGGGTTAGGTTGCGTGTTGATGCAACGAGGGAAGGTGATAGCTTACGCGTCCAGACAGTTGAAAGTCCATGAGAGTACTTATCCGACTCATGATTTAGAGCTAGCAGCGGTAGTACATGCTCTTAAGATTTGGAGACATTACCTGTATGGTACTAAGTGTACTATTTACACGGATCATAAAAGTTTAAAGTACTTTTTTGAACAGAAGGAGTTGAACATGAGGCAGAGAAGGTGGTTAGAATAGATAAAGGATTACGACTGCGACATTAAGTACTATCCAGGTAAAGCTAATGTGGTCGCCGGTGCGGTAAGTTGTAAGAATGAGGAAGTTATTGCAACAGTGAAGTCATATCAGCTGATTATGAATTCAAGTCTTTTTGAAGAAATCATCAAAATGCAGTCGGAGGTGTTAGTGAATGAAGGGTTAGTGAAGAAAGAAAGGATTTTCGGTCAGCTATATGAGTTGATAGAAAACACGCATGGTGTGAAGACTAGATTTGACCGTATGTGGATTCCACGCCATGGAGATCTTAGAGGTCGAATCTTAGACGAAGCTCATAAGTCAAGGTATTCAATTCATCTAGGAACCACTAAGATGTATTAGGACTTGAAAAGATACTACTAGTGGCCAGGTATAAATAATGATGTTGTATATTATGTCAGTAAATGCTTAACTTGTTTACAAGTCAAAGCTGAACACCAGAAGCCTTACGAAAAGATGCAGCCTTTAGATATACCTGATTGGAAATGGGAACACATCACCATGGATTTCATAACTAAGCTACCTCGTACAACTAAGCATCATGATAACATTTGGGTGATTGTGGACCGTTTGACCAAGAGTGCTCACTTTCTACCTATACGAGAGGCTATCTCGTCAGAAACGTTAGCAAGTTTTTTCATAAAAGAGGTTGTGACTAAGCATGGGGTGCCGTTATCGATCGTGTCTGACAGAGATACGCGTTTTACTTTGGAATTCTGGAAGAAGTTCCATGAAGCTATGGGGACGATATTGAACATCAGTACGTCGTATCATCCTCAAACAGACGGACAATCTGAAAGGACGATCCAAACCTTTGAGGATATGCTACGTGCTTGTGTTATAGACTTTGGAGGAAGTTGGGACAATCATCTGCATCTGGCAGAGTTCTCCTATAACAACAACTACCACTCAAGTATTGGTATGCCGCCATTTGAAATTCTTTATGGTAGACAATGTAGAACCCCAACATGTTGGGGAGAGATCGGTCAGAGAGAGATGGAAAGTTTGGAAGTTGTGCAAGAAACGTCTTCAAAGTTCGACCAGATTAAGGCAAGAATGAAAGTTGCCCAAGACAGACAGAAGTCGTATGCTGATAAGCGGCGATGACCAATTGAGTTTTACGTTGGTGACAACGTGATGCTCAAGGTCTCGCCTTGGAAAGGAATTATTCGTTTTAGGAAGAGGGGAAAGTTAAGTCTGAGGTACATTGGACCATTCAAGATTGTAGATCGCGTGGGTGAAGTGGCTTATAAGCTGGATTTGCTCGAAGAGTTAGAAGGAATTCATTCAACCTTCAATGTTTCTCATCTGAGAAAGTGTTTGGCTAATGACACGTCTCATGTGTCATTAATGGACATCGAGGTTGATGAACAATTGAACTACATTGAACATCCGATTGAGATAGTTGACCATAGAGCAAAGCAGCTTCGTCATAAAGTTATTCCCTTGGTGAAGGTGATATGGAAGCATCATAAGGGATCGGGTGCTACTTGGGAAGTTGAAGAAGAAATGCGCAAGTTTTACAAAACATTGTTTAAGTCCCCGAAACCTCTTTAAGGGGGGAAGACTTATAACAACCCAAAATTTCAATAATAATATTTAATATATTATTTCTTACGATAGACAAGTTTATGCGAGTTTGTAAAGAAATAATAAAATAATAAAGATGGAAATGTAGTAGGCTAATTATATGGAATTAATTATGGACTAAAAAGGAAAGATGAGCCTTAAATTCATGGGCTTAAGGGAGTATATATACCCCTTAAACCCTAATCCTATCCATTTCCATCCATTCTACACCATAAAAAAACACACACACAAACCCCCTCCCTTTAGCCGTAAGCTAGAAAATAAGACCCGAGACCAAAACCAAGCGAAAATCTTGATAAATATTGACTACACAAGCAAGATACAAGGTTATTGTTGAACATCAAGCTAGCCATGACCTAACAAACGTCTAAAGGTATGTTCTTTACGTTTAAAGGTTACATTTTTATGAACGGTTTGTTATGAAACTTAACCCTAGAGTACATCGGGCAAAGATGTTTCATAAAAATACAAACTTGATGATTAAAATGAACTTAATGAACTCATGGCTATATACGGTTCATAAAGGAAACCCTAGATCTAGCTAGAACGTTTTAAATCTATAAAGGTTTAAGTTTTGTCAGGCCCCCGATTTCAGCTAGATCTTACTCAAATCAAGTCATAACTCACACAAATAGATGTGTCGACAAGGGATTTAATGACGGGTTGCTATATTAGAAAGATTACTGTTTATTAAAGGCGGAATCAATAATAAACAGGGTAGTTGCTAACAATAATCAAAGGTAACTAACACACACAAGATTCACTCAAAAGATTTCCATTTATATAAAGTTCATCATACAAAAGGATAATCGATTTAGGGTTTCTTGAAGGGAAAGTTTTTCCGTACGAATCCTAGGACAACTGTCACTTTCAAGAAATATTCTTTCTTATCCGAAAACTGTAAAGGCTAGAAATCCCTTTGAAGGCGTGCCCTAAATTATTCTATTTATAGGCCTGCCATCCTAAGACAGCTGTCATTCCTTCTAGAAACCCCAAATGATAATACATATTCAAAATTACATATTCAGAATTATTCTAAGTGTAAAACAAGTCTTCCGGGTGGGCTTTGCAACAATATTCATTTTCCGAGTAGACTCTGTGCTCTGCCTTCCTTCAGCACTTGGTAACATAGATGTGTGCCCGGGATCAATTTCCGGGTAGACTTTACTTGAAGAGTATTTTACCAAGTAAAATACTCACCGAGTAGACTTCAATCTTTTTGAATTTATCAGACTTTGCCCGACAAACTCTTACGAGCAACCTTGTTCTTCAATGGCGCCTTTCAACTCTCTTTGCTAGAAAATAACTTATTAGCAATGTGTGCTCGGCAGAACTGTTCCTTGCTTGAGTTGAACCTTGCCCGATGTTACTTTGAGATATTTCATTAAATCATCAAGCCTACTTGGACCACTGTATTATTAAAGAATACCTTGCCCGATCTTCCAATCACTTGGCTTCAGAGCTTGGTTAGCCAAAAGCTTACTCGGAAGTAAACCATACTTGGCTATGAAGAACAGACTTGCTTGATATAGTGATCCTTGCCCGGATTGGCATAAACTAGTGAACCTTGGTAATACACCAATTTGCAAACCCTGCCCGGATATCCACTAAAGAAGACTTCTAGAAGATAACTTTGCCCGATAGACAAAATATCATGCCCGACTAAGTAAAAGCTTGCTCGGAAGTCTAAGGTGTGACCGGATCCATACTTAGCGAATTCAGAGGAGGTTGAGAAGATTCCAATCTTCCATATATCTTCCTTAGGTCAAATCTTGACTCAACAACATTTATGCTAAAAAGGTAGATCTTGATGAGGTGATATTATTGGTTGTAAAACGGTTATGGAAAATTGAAAAGGTGGTTAAAAGTTATAATATAGACCGTTAACAGTTACCCGAACCAAGGAAAGAAATGAAAAGATAGAAAGATGAGCTGAAAACATCTGACCTGAGGTTTCTCAGTCAATGCTAAGTTCTCGGTCAAAACTTGAGGGTTCTCGGTCAACGAGGCTTCTCAATCGTCATGGTTCTCAGCCTTGAGTTCTCGGCCATACAGTTCTGTTAGACCTTGGACCTGAACCCAGTTGGGTCAGTTACCTTAGTTGGTAGTTGGGCCCAGATAATGGAAAGTTGGGCCTGACCTAACTAAGTCCACAAGCTGCTAAGCCCATATCCTATTTAAAACAAACTAGTTCATCTTAAGTTAAACTAACAAGCCCAACCTAGAGAAATACGTTGTTGACTAAAATATCGACTTAATTAATTATACGGTTAATTGACAAATATATATTTAACAGTTAGCCGGGCTCAGTTAAAGAAGGGAGTAACAATTAACGGCGAGCGTAATAGGATCCAGGTGAGTTTCTAGCCCCATTCCTTGTTATGTTTTTGGGGATGTGTGCATACTCGATGTGATTGTTAATATACTTATCCTAAGTGATAAGTGTATGCCTTATGTGATTATGCGAAAGGTAAGAATGATTACTTGTCGATACGTGAACGCTCTTCGGATATTTCTCGTACTATCAAGTTATAATGTTATGTATAATGTATGAATGAAATATATGTATATATGTATGAATGTAAAATGGTGTATGGTTGTATGGTAACAAAGAGGGATTCGAACGCTAATAATATTCGAGGGAAGGGGGAACCGCCTAATAATATTCGAGGCAAGGGGGAACCGGACCCTAATAATACTCGAGGCAAGAGGTAACCGGGCCCTAATAATACTTGAGGCAAGAGGGAACTGAACCCTAATAATATTCGAGGCAAGAGGGAACCTAACCCTAATAATACTCGAGGACAGTAGGGCATAATGCTCTTTAAAACGTAAGTTATGGAGGTAAGTAAGTATAAGATAAAAGTATGAAAGTATGAACGAATGTATGTAAGTATGAATGTGTTGTATGTTGTATGATTAACTAGAACTCATTCAGGATAGCTGACTTTTAGTATGCACGCATGTGAGTAGGATGAGGCAGCTCGCTTGAGGGGAACACGTGGTAAATGAATAAGAGGCTGACATCTAAAGACCCAAGACGTTTTATGTTTAATGTTTTGTTTATTTTTAAAGAAAAGATGTTTGTTTAAGACAAATTATGAATTAATGTGCACTGTTTATGAAAGTTTAATATTCCACGAATGTTATAATTAACTCTGATGATTAGAACTATGTTAATGAGTAAATCCAACGTCCAAATGTGAGTCACCGGTAACGGGACCTTACTGCTAAAAATAAATCAAATCAAATCAATTTCATTAACTCTGGCTGTGGACCTGTTTTAACCTTGTTTCCCTATAAATATGTTCGTAAAACTCAATTACTCTACTCCACTCAACCACTTCATCATCAGGACAAAAACCTGTATGTCCATTTTAGCCTAGAAACATTCCAGTATAGTTTTTCAATTCAAGATACTAGCCGAAACCAAGTTCTTGTTCTCCTTATATCCTTAATTGTACTAGGTAATCAATATATCGGTTGTGATCAGTTTTGGACATTTGACAACAACTCTTTGTCAATTTAATTGACAGAGAGTGTATGATCTTCAATTTGGAGTTTGTTTAATTTGGGTTCATGTTAATTGGGGACCCAACGTGAGAAACCGCATATAAACTTCTGAATCAAAATTTCAATCAATCATCCACTTGGTCCAGTTGGTTATGTATGAGAGTGTTAAACCTAGGTCCATACAGACTCGGGTTCGAGCCCCTCTATGACCGCTTTTGCTGTTTTTTATTTTATTGTTTTAATTCTTATTTTTATACTAATCTATTGTGAAATTAAAACTAATATGTTTTCTCACTCGCTTAATTAAATCGAACCCCGTTAAAACTTCAAAAATAGATTTCATAAAACGTTTTGTATTTATATATATAGTTCTATAGTTATAATTTAAATGGTTAAACATGTAATTTTCGTTTAAAAAGTTAAAATTTCCTTTTAAGCATAACTAAACTAATAAAACTTGTAATTACACTTTTAACAATATAAAATATTACTTAATACGTTAACGATCCCCAAATCTATTATAAACTCATTTTTGCTTTCGTGTTTAGCTCGCTTATTTTGTTTTAAATATTTATTTTTTTTATACTTTAATAACTAGGACAAATTGTTGAGAATCCTCGCGGAACCATCTAGTTCGCTTATATTCTTACCGTCTTCTCGTTACCATATTCCTCATTCCATGTGAGTTTTCGTAACCCCGTTTTAAACCTTTGTTTTTGGGGTGTAGCATGTTATTAGCTTTTATCGATTGTCATGTCTTCAAGTTTCAAACCGATTCATAATGTCTAAACATGTAAATATTATCTTTCTGATTCCTTTATGATTATCATACGTGCAATTATGTGCAATGTGCTTATGAGTAATTTATACGTTACACATGGGCGTATTACACTTTAAGCCGAGGGTGTTACAAAGACTCATCCGATTATATGGCATGGATGAGATGTTACATGATGATTAAAGTTTATTTGACAAGAACCATGGAGAAAGAAATTAGAACAAGTTTGAAGTCTGCTTTCACCACCCAAGATATATGGGTTGATCTAAAATAACGATTCCGAAAAGAAAGTTCTCCCCGAGCCTATGAATTGCAGCAGTTATTGACAAACATAATGCAAGATGGAGACTTCGTTTCGGCGTACTACACTAAGCTTTGTGTACTTTGGGATGAGATCCAAATGGATTTACCTGTTCCGAGATGCAGTTGTAATTGCTATGTTTATCTTTAATGATAGTCAACTAACCCAATGTGATTATCCATATTTATAAACTTTTACACCGCGACAATTACAGACTATGTTTATGGAATATGAAAGAAGCTTGTTGACATAAAAGATAAAAGAAGACTTATGTATTTTTGTTGGGTTTGGACGCTGAATTGGGGACAATATCGACGTAAATATAGGTTTTTGATGCAAGCCCAAGTATTGAATAGTGTGCCATGTTATATTTGGAGGTCCATGATCGTGCTTCTAAAGGTGGCACACGAAAACAGGCATAACTTGGCCTACAAAGCTCTGTTTCAAACCCACGACCAGTCAAATCGAAGCTTGAGACGAAGAGCACGTTGTGACAAACAGCTCAAGGTGGTTTTTCCCTTGTCCGAAGCCCAAAAACGCCTCCTAGATAAAGTTATGGGCCTTTTATGTTTTTTCATCAGTTTTTACATTTTTATTTTGGGATTTGTGTTTCTCCCATGGCCTTTTTTGGGCCCATTTTGAATTTGAAAGTCTATTTATATGATGCTAATGTAATGTGAGAGGTCAGGCTTTAATTTTTCAATAAATTATTTTTTTCTTATTTTCCTTGACCTTGGGGTGGGATTTGGGAGTTTTGAGAAGTTTATCACGGGCATTCACAGAATCAACGTGATTTGATTGTCGCTATCGTTTTACCGTTGCATTAGTTTTGCAAACAATTCCATCTCTTATTGGTGCTTATTATTATATTTCAGAAGATGAATAACAATGAGCAATCACTGGGAGCTTGAGGGCTGCTATTGAGTCACGACCTCAGCAAACTGAAACCAAGAGAGGGAAAATATAACTCTGGTGAACCCAAAGTGTACTGATTCACCTTCTGGGACAAAGATGGCCACAACAAGGATGGTTGCATTAGAAAAATATTGGTTATCCTAATTGGTGGCTATGGAAGGGCAACCAAAAAATCCCAAAGCCAAAAGTGGCTTGTGTGGAGGTGGAGGGAAGTCCGACACAGGGATTGACCATTGAACAACATTGATAGTTTGTGTAATTGTTTGGAGACAAAAAAGGTGTAGACAAAGAAGAAAACACACTTATCGCTAATATGGCATATAACATCGGGAAGGATGGTAAATGGGTTATCTGTTTAGGTGCAATCTGTCACACCCCCAAATTTCCACTAAGGGAGTTTTACCGTAAGGTGGGTGACAAACCAGGATCCGAACACATTAATCACACCAAACGACATCTACATGGTCTTAAAAGTTTTAACAAATCAAAATAAAATGTTCAGAGTACTTAAGTACTAGTGCGGAAGCTAAACAAAGTGCGGGAGCCATCTCCCAAACAAGTTTAAATAATTCATAGCGCTACAAGCGCAAAACCATTATCAAATAAATGTTTTCAAACTTAAACCAATGCGAGTCCATGCATGCATGTTATCCTATTCCAAGTGCTTGCTAGTGACCTGAGGAAAACATTCTAAAAAGAGTCAACACATATCGTTGGTGAGTTCACAGGTTTTCAAAGTAAGTTATGCTCTATCAGTTCATAAACATTTATAAATAAAAGTGGCCCATGGTTAACTACACTTAGTTAACTCGTTGCCGCATAGTGTTATGTTTCCATCACGACCGAAGCTGACTAGTTATTGCCTCAAGTCAAGTATTGCCAAAACTTAACAATGTTTGGTCAAAGTTAGACCCCGTTCGACCTCTAGTCGAGAATAATGCAGGGTGGGGTTTGTCAAACCCAATAGTACTATTTAAAATTACCATGCCAGTTAACCTTAGTTAACGGTCCGATGTTCGTGAGGACTTTCCATGGCAAAGAAACACTACGTTATAAGCAACCAAACGGTTGTGTAAAGATTTAGAGCAAGTAAAGTAAAACAGTTTTGCATGTTTCCTCCCCCAAAGGAAAGGTATAAAAGTGGGGCCGTAAACTCACCTTGTTGGTGCTTCGGGTATTACACAAATCCGACCGAAGTAAATGCGTCACGTGCTAAGACCCTAAAAATGCAAGTACGTAAGTAACTTGTGGGATGGTTCCTAGAACCACTAGTATCCAACAATCTCCCATTGTTTTTAAAAAGACTTTTGACCAAAGTTTGACTTTTGTTGACTTTGACTAAAATATTGACCTTTGACTAAAATATTAACCTTTGACTAAAAGGTTGGACTTAGAATGTTTACCTTATAATTCTAGTCACACTTAATCAATCATCAAGTGTAAGGCCCCGAACCCGGTGGCCCTACTTTCGTGTCGGATTTACTCATAAACACAGTTCTTCAAATCAGAGTTTATTAAAACTTTTCGCGGAATATAAAACATCAATCATTTGTTACAAAACATTAAATCTTTTCGTTGATACCATAACACAAAACTTTATATTTAAAACATCTTTACTTCTTCCTTCAGATGCCAGCCGTTCAATCCATGCCGTGTGTCATCCTCATGCTAACTCTATAATCAGCTCACCTGCGTGCATACTAAAAGTCAGCTACGCTGAGTGAGTTCTAGTTAATCGAACGCCATACAATACATACACATACATACATATCCGTAGATACATATCCATACTTCACTAGTTACCCTTCTGTTCTACATACATACTTGCTACCATACATACATACATATCTACAATCACTAACCTCAGTCTACCTAGAGTACGTTCATAGTTCACCGTCTATACTGTACTCAAGGTCGTGAACACGTACAAGGTTCGCAGTCCTTACCTATGTTCACTATTTATGGTACGTACAAGGATTGCAGTCCTTCCCTATACCATAGTACATCCACAACACGTACAAGGTTCGCAGTCCTTCCCTATGTTGCAACCTAATTCATAGCACGTACGAGGTTCGCAGTCCTCCCCTATGCTACAAATACAGCACGTATAAGGTTCACAGTCCTTTCCTATGCTGACGCCTATCTACATTACGTATAAGGTTCGCAGTCCTTATCTACGTTTACATATATCATCTACTTCACGTATAAGGCTCGCAGTCCTTATCTACGTTTACATATATCATCTACTTCACGTATAAGGCTCGCAGTCCTTAACTACGCCATCACCAGCCGAGTCTATGTCCGACAGAAGCTAGAGGGATTTGCCATCCTAACTTACTATGTCGAACGTAGAACTCACATGCCATTCGTGTACCTATATACACATACTTACATTATAACATAAGAACACTCTAGGCATTCTTTACCTCATTCATTTAACAACCATACCCCTTGTCGTTACGTGCAATATCCGAAGATCGTTCACTCCCCGACAAGTATTCATTTGAAATATTCATACATCTACGATATATAATATTCGTACCTTTATTTTTAACCTGACAGTACGCGCAATATCCGAAGATAGTTCGCGTACCAACAAACAATCATTCATATCTATCACACATATCATATATGACATACACTTATCACTTAGGATAAATGTATTAACAACACATCGAGTATGCACACAGCCCCGAAAACATAACAAGGAATGGGGCTAGAAACTCACCTGAATTCTGCTTCTTTTTCTGATAGCTGTAAATCCCTTCTCTATCTGAGCTCGGCTGACTGTACAAGTTACACGTATCAAACAACTATCACTACTCATATCATCTTTCCAGTCTTAACTACTACCCACAACGAACGGGGGTCCGGGGGCAGCGCCCCTGGCAGCGGGGTCTAGGGGCGGCAGCCCAGTAGCAGGGTCCAAGGGGCAGAGCCCCTGGCTAGGGTCGAGCTGCCAGGTCAGCTTGGAAAAATTTTTATTTACATTAACTGTCTTAACACATTTTCCATTAGGTTTTTAATTTATTTTCTAAGCGAACTTAACTTTAGGCGAAGTTAAACCTTAAGCGAACTTAGCTTTAGGCGAAGTTAAACCTCAGGCGAACTTATCTTTAGGCGAAGTTAAACCTCAGGCGAACTTGGCTTTAGGCGAAGTTAAACCTCAGGCGAACTTGGCTTTAGGCGAAGTTAAACCTCAGGCGAACTTGGCTTTAGGCGAAGTTAAACCTCAGGCGAACTTGGCTTTAGGCGAAATTAAACCTCAGGCGAACTTATCATCAGGCGAACTTAGCTTGCAGGCGAAGTTCATCAGGCGAACTTAGCTTGCAGGCGAAGTTCATCGCTTGAAGGCGAAGTTACGCTTGAAGGCGAAGTTCATCAGGCGAACTTAATCTTGCAGGCGAAGTTATCGCGCTGCAGATCTGTTTGCCCATAAATCCTTCGTTTCTTAGCCAAATAACTCGATTTAGGTACCCATGGAATCGTATGATCGGCGCCTACAAATCCCAACCATCAAATCGGCCTAAAATCGACGTTTTAGGGGTCCGATTTGGGCAGTTTGGGTTTCGGATCCGGTTAACCCATCCAATCCTAACCATTTTCAGTAATATTAGCTTTGTTGGATTTGTTCTTACCTTACCAACTCAGATCTATCAACAAAATCTCGGGTCTCGGCTTCGAATCTTGATCGGTTAGAATGTGTGTGTTTTGAGTGTGTGTATGGAATGTGTGAGAAATGGTGGTTAAGGGTATTTATATTAGGGATCATGGGCCTAAGCCCATGGACTCTCCTTCCTTTCGTTCATAACCCAAGTCCATAACCCATATCCATTACCCAGCACTAGCCCGACCCATACCAACTCCTACTCTATTTATATCCCGATAACCCGAGTAAACTTTCCCTCTATTATTAAGTAATATAATTAATATTATCTTGAAATTTCGGGATGTTACATCAAGTATACACACTTAGCCATATTCCTTGCAATTCTATGATCAATACACTTTCACAACATCACAAGCAAGACTAACTATTTAGTCAACTAGTTCTAAGTTGACTTAAAAAGTCAAAGTTCTAATTTACCACAACTAACATATCACAATTTGCAATTATCTCAATTCAACCAACACCTTTATCACCTTTAACAATTTATACCACCTAAACCGATTTTTCTCATCAATCAAAACTCAAAATTAAATTACCAAATAAATCACACATGTACACATCAGTATTAGGTTCAACATATATTTTTCTCACAATTTTTGGATTTACCAATTCGTCCAGAATATTCATATACTACAACAACATGATTTATATTTCTACAACAACACAGCAGTAATTAAAAATTTGTCAAAAATTCCATATTTGTCCAATTGATGCAAGACCAATTGGACTAGATTCCTAATTCAATTTACAACATCCTAGAAGTAGAATTATATCCATATCTAATTTTATCATCAAATTATGAAATTTACAACTCAACTCAGATTTATTTTCTCTAATTTAGATTTGCATCCTGATTTTGTAAATTAATAAAAAGTATTCAACAGTGTCCAAAAATTAAGATTTCGGACTTTCTGAAAACTATATTCAAAGTACATGTTCATAGAATCAAAAATCGATCAAAAACTCAAACATATAATCAAGTTATCAGCAATCCAAATCCGTAACATCTAATCTGCCAATAAACAGTTTTAACCACAATCAACTACAAATCACAACTTTTCTATCATTTGATTCAACAATCATCAAGAAACATTCTTACCAAATCAAATTGCATGTCTTATTTTTATCCATTTGATTTCATAATAAGAACACAAGTATTTATAAAGGACTCAAAATATTAATCAAGACTCATACAAAAATCCTTTTTATTTGTCAAACTTTGATCATCCCCTTTCATGATCCAACCATTTGGATACAAGGTTCATATGAATTAAAAGAAAAAGAAACATATAAACATAATAATCTACTCACTTTGCTTGATAAAATGCTTAAACCCTTGTTTACTAATAATCACCAACTTGTTTGTTTTGAAGATGATACTTGAAGATGATTGTTTGTATGAAAGAAAATGAGAGTATGTGTGTTTGTGTGAGTATCACGGCCAAAGAGAAGAGGAAAAGAAAAATATAACATTCATTGTTATTTACTCATCATTTACACACTCATTAAGGCATAATAAATTTTATTAAACTTTAGATAACTTTATTTTATTTAATTTGTGACATGTTACAATTTTTAAAACATTTTCTAATTAACTCTTTAGTCTAAAGTTTAATAGTTCATCTAGCAAATTAACATGTAACACACCATATATTGTGTCACCTTAATTACCCAACTTTCTTACAATATCTCACAAGCATATAACAACTAGTCATGTAACATATAAATCATGTAACACATTAGACTTATTATATAAGGTACATGTAGCATATCATGTTTATTATAACATGTGTGACGAGTTTATTATTCTAATTACAATTAACTAGTTACTCTTACTTAGGTCATCAACGACACGACTAACTCAATGTATGCATACATGACACTACATATATAAGAGTTCCTTAACTTAGTTGACAGAACTAACGGAGTTTACTGACACAGTCAACAGGATTTAACTGGGTTTTGTTAACAGAGTTAACCTAAAAATGCCGGATGTCACACAACTAAACATATAATTTATGATGTTGCCATGCTTAAAAATAAAAGAAAACATAAATATGAACCTGTCAGGTCCCCGATTGTTGGTAGATCGTAAACAAATCAAGTCATAACTCACACAAATTAATGTGTTGACAAGAGAGTTAATGACGGGTTGCTATTTTTAGAAAGAAAACCGTTTGCTAAAGGCGGAATCAATAACAAACGATGCGGTTGCTGAACAATTAATCAAAGGTAACTAACACACAAGATTCACTCAAAAGATTTCCATTTATATAATATAAATCATACAAACGATAATCGATTTAGGGTTTCTTGATGGGAAAGTTATATCCGTACGATTCTAGGACAGCCGTCACACTCACAAATATTCTCTCTGAATTAATGAGGTTGTCCGTCAGGAGGCGTGCCCTAAAATATTCCTTTTATAGGCCTGACACCTCCTTAATAGCTGTCATTCCTTCTAGAAACCCTAAATAATTAAAACATGTTCAAATTACATATTCAAAACTATACTAAGTGTAAAACAATTCTTCCGGGTAGGCTTTGTAGCAGTAAAATTTTCCGAGTAGACTTTGTGCTCTGCCTTCCTTTAGACTTGGTAACCTAGAAGTGTGCCCGGGAACAGTTTTCCGGGTAGGCTTTACTTGGAGTATTTTCCAAAGGAAAAGACTCACCTAGCAGACCTCAATCCTCTTGATTATATCAGACTTTGCCCGATATGATCTTACGAGCAACCTTGTTCTTCAATGGTCCCTTCAACTCCTTACTAGGAAATAGCTTATTAGCAAAGTGTGCTCGGTAGCACTATACCCTGCTTGAGTTGAACCCTGCCCGATGTTACTTGAGATATTTCATTACACATCAAGCTTACTCGGACCACTGTATTATTAATGAATACCTTGCCCGATCTTCCAAGCACTTGGCTTCAAGAGCTTGGTTAGCCAAGAGCTTACTCTGAAGTAAACCTTACTCGGCTATGAAGAACAAACTTGCTAGATAAAGTGATCCCTGCCCGGGTATATACTAACTAGTGAACCTTGCTCGGATATGCACTTAAGAAGTATTCTAGAAGATAACCTTACCTGGTGGACAAAATATCTTGCTAGGGTAAGAAAACCCTACCCGGGAATCCAAGTGTGCACGGATTCCATCCTTAGCGAATTCTGAAGAGGTTGAGAAGATTCCAATCTTCCATATACTACTCTTAGGTCAAAACTTTGACTCAACAATCTCCCCATAGATTGGAACACCTCAGCTGTCCCAAAACATCTCTACGGTTACATACACTTTGTCAAAATGCATATTCAAATCAAGATCAAAATACATATTCATTACAAAATCAAATAATTACATAATCAAAAGCTGTCCGTAGACATTACAAAACAAAGTCTATTCTAAAGATCTTTATCTTCTTCTTGTATTGTAGTAGGATTGCTTTCGATTCACTATCACAGTTCCTGCCCTTTGCCTGAAGATAGAAAGGATTTGGTAATGAATGTGACTTTCAGGAATGTCCAAATCCCTAATGTCTCTTAGATCTTAATTATGCAAGTAGGTCAGGTCTTCATCTCTTCTAATTATGCCCAAAATGATTCTTTCTGAGTTGCGAAGAATATAATGGCCTGTATTTTCTTTGTATTCAATTTCTGCAATGAAGCCATTCTTCTGCACAGTATAGTTAGGGAGTGTCATTCTTCTTTCCATTCTTATGCATGCGTTCATGTTTGACAACAGATTCTTATCTTTGACTTTCAGCTGGAAGTTCAATTCAGCGTGGCTATCTTTTTCAGTTTGGTAGCCTTTCTTTTTTTCTCTTGCTTTGTAAGCCTCCAGCTTTTCTTCTCCTTTAAAAATGGGATTCCCTTGTCAGCTTCATCCTTTAAGAACTTGGAGAGTTCATTCTACTGTCTTCCTGCCATCTTGCTTGTGTCATGAGAGTCATAAAGATCCAATTTGGCCATTTTCTTCAACTGTTCTTGAGAATATTCACCAAAATCATTTTTCACAATAATGTCTCTCAATTGTTTGCTTTCTATTATCACTTTCAAAGACTGAATCAAAATAGAGTCTTCTTGGTAGATCCATATTTGATTGTGGAATTGTCATTCTTTGAGATCCAGCTCTACTTGATTCTCCTCTATGTGTTGTTGTTCGTTGCAATGATGCAGATGGCCCTGTTGGTACAGACATCATGGGTTGGCTGGGCCTTGTTAGACCAAAAGCTTTTATATACATTGACTCAATCAATTCACTAGGATAGAAGATTAGGTCAGCATAGTTTTCACCAGCATCCCTTGACAGTCTTATAATCATCTCAGACATTGTTGGATCTTTTAGTAGACCTGTAGGAACAAATCTTCCTCCGACAAAACTTCTGGGGTTCTCTCCTTGCAGCAACACCTTTTCCCACTCAGCCTTTTGTAGATAGAACAGTTCTTTGAGTTTATCTTTGTTTAGTGCATTACAAAACTTCTGGGGTTCTCTCTTTGCAGCAACACCTTTTCCCACTCAGCCTGTTGCAGATAGAACAGTTCTTTGAGTTCATCTTTGTTTAGTGCATTGAAGGCATTAACATCCATTCCCTTTTGATTTACCATTACCCCTCTCAAAATTTCAATCATCTCTTCATTTTCCCAAGGAATAATAGGTTCATCAACAGGTTCAGGTTTCACTTCCTCTTGGATTGGAGTTTCATCAGTTTCAGCTCCTTTAGTTTCTTTTTCAGCCACTTGTTTCTTTCTCAAGGTCATTAATTTTCTCTTCTTTTTGGGAGGCTCAGTCAGTCCTTCTTTTTCTTCCTTCTGAATTTTCCTCTTCAAATACTTGAAATCATTTTCAACCATTTCTTGGGACATTGATTCCACATCATTCAATGTTCTGCCATGTTCTATCAGGAATTTGCACTTTCCCCCATATTTGCTATAGATCTTTTCAAGTCTTTCCTTTTCATTAGCAGTTTTCAGCTTGGCTCTCTCAAATTCCTTCTATTTTTCAGCATCTTTGGTTTTATGGTAGAGATCACTGTGTTGCTCAAAATTACAGTTATTCAAATCTGTTTCAGAGTAGTTGTGCAATCTCAGATACTCCTTAAATCTTTGACTTTCTTTTCTCTTCTTTGAAGAGAGTTTATCATGTTTACCCTTTTTTTTAACACTTGATGGCTCAGGTTGTACCTTCTTTGATTTTTCTTTTCTTTTCATGTTGTTAAAAAGTGTTTCAACTGTTTCCTTATCTAAACAATCAATTATGTCTGGCTTCATCCCTCTCTCCAACAGATATCCACATTTTCCTCCAAAATTTTCTCCCTTTGGATGCAAATGTTTTCTACTGAACATAAGAGACTATTTGAACAAGTTTCAAACAAAGTCCCTGGATTGTTTCTTTGTTGGATATTCTACACACTCAAAAGCCAACAGAGTCTATGTAAAAGATCACTTGAGTGTTATAGAATCTTCTGACATCATTTTTAATGAGAATCAATTCAATACAGTTAATGGTGCAGCATGGCTGTTTGATCATGAGAAGTTAATAAGGTCTTTCAGGATTTATCCTAAAGACTTTGATGAATCTTTCTACAAGACCAGTGAAATTGAAGAGAAAAGAAAGAAGTCATTGGACTTGGAAGAATTATGGAATAAGGTTGCTGAAAAGGAAAAGGAATATACTTTTGTGAAGAACTCCTCATGTGATATTGGTGAACCTAATCAAGAAAACAATCACAATGTTGAACATGATCATACTGAGAACAATCAAGACAATCATGATGTACAGGATGATCAAGTTCAGAATGAGGGTGACACAAGCAACCAAGCAAGTGGAGAAGAAGCTGCATCTACAGCAAGATTTCAAGATCTATTTCAAAGATTGAACTTAGAAAACATTGGTGAATCTACTTCAAGACAACATAATGATGAAGCACCAGAATTTCATGATGCAGAGACTGATTTGATCATTGAAGTACCAGAACTCAATGAGTCAAATCTTGACACAACTGTGTCTACAGATATGATTATTCAAACTCCTTATGTGGAAAAGAATCATCCTTCTGAAAACATCATTGGTGAATTGCATGAAAGAGTTATAAGAAGTCATTCTGAAATTGCAAACATTTGTTTTTACTCTTGTTTTCTATCCCAAATAGAACCAAAGAACATAGCACAAGCATTAAAAGATAATAGTTGGGTGGAAGCAATGCAAGAGGAATTGGCACAATTTAGAGACCTGCATGTGTGGGATCTTGTTGATAAGCCATTTGACAGATATGCAATTGGAACCAAATGGGTTTTTAGAAACAAAAGGGATGAAAGGGGTTTGGTGATTAAGAATAAAGCTAGACTTGTAGCACTGGGATGTCTTCAAGAAGAAGGAATAGACTTTGAGGAAGTCTTTGCACCGGTTGCAAGACTTGAAGCTATCAGGATTTTTCTTGCATATGCTGCCTCAAAGAACATTAAAGTGTTCCAGCTTGATGTTAAGTCTGCATTTCTAAATGGAAAGATTGATGAAGAGATGTATGTTGCTCAACCCCCAGGTTTTGAGGATCCAATGTATCCAAACAGGGTGTATAAGTTAAACAAAGCCCTTTATGTATTGCATCAGGCTCCTAGAGCATGGTATGATGAGCTGTCAAATCATCTTCTTGAAAATGGTTTCAAAAGAGGAGCCATTGACAAGACACTCTTCTACAAAAGAAAGGGATCAGACTTGCTTCTGGTACAAGTGTATGTGGATGACATCATCTTTGGTTCTACAAATGAACAATTGTGTATGGAGTTTGAAGGGGTAATGAAGTCCAAATACAGCATGAGTTCTATGGGAGAGAAGAACTTCTTTCTAGGATTGCAAGTTCAACAGAAGGCTGAGGGGATTTTCATTCATCAAAGCAAATATGTGTGGGACATCTTGAACAAGTTCAACTGTCAAGAGTACAAGACTGCTTCAACTCCAATGGACACCAAAGAAAAGATGATTGCAGATGAAAAGGGGGAGCCTATAGATGAACATGAATATAGAGCCAAAATTGGATCTCTGATGTATCTGACTGCAACAAGACCAGATATCATGTTTGCTGTATGTGTGTGTGCAAAATTCCAATCAAGTCCAAAAGTCTACCACATGAATGCTGTTAAAAGAATATTCAGATATTTGAAGGGAAGACCAGACTTAGGGATTTGGTATCCAAAGAACCAAGCTTTTGATCTGATTGCATATACAGACAGTGATTATGATGGCTGCAACATGAGCAGAAAGTCAACCTCAGGAGGATGTCAATTTTTGGGTGAAAGGCTAGTGTCATGGCAATGTAAAAAAGCAGACTACAGTTTCAATCTCTACTGTAGAAGCTGAATATGTTGCTGCATCTGCCTGCTGTGCACAAGTTCTATGGATTCAAAATCAGATGCTGGACTATGGTTTGAATTTCTTGAACACCCCTATTCTTATTGACAATAATGCTGCATATTTTACTGTTAAAAATCCAGTTCAACATTCCAAAACTAAGCACATTGAAATCAGACATCATTTCATCAGAGACTGCAGTGAAAAAGGTTTGATTGAAATGCAAAGGGTTGATACAAGTGACAATTTGGCTGACCTATTCACCAAACCACTTGACAGAACCAGGTTCAACTTTCTTCTGAAAGCCTTGGGAATGATCAACTCTGATGAAATCTGATTAAGGATGTGTGCCTGGTTGTTTGTCTCTCTGTGCTAACTGATTATTTTGACAGAGGTTACACCTTATGAATGTTGATTGAATGTGTTTTGAATATGTTTCAACTGAATGTTGATTAAATATATTTTGAATATGTTTCAACTGAATGTTGATTGAATATGTTTTGAATATGTTTCAACTGAATGTTGATTGAATGTGTTTTGAATATGTTTCAACTGAATGTTGATTGAATGTGTTTTGAATATGTTTCAACTGAATGTTGATTGAATGTGTTTTGAATATGTTTTAACTGAATGTTGATTGAATATGTTTTGAATATGTTTCAACTGAATAATGATTGAATAATTTTTTACTATCAAGTTAACTGATCTGATGTTATGATAAGTAGTTTGATATGTTTGGGTGAGATTGAATGCTTATCTGATGTCATGAGTAATCACATGTTTATGGTTACTTGAATATGTTCTTTATCTGATCTTCTGATGTTGTTAAGATAGGATAGACATTGAATGTTAGTACAGTCTGTTTTCTTGATGATGTTAAGAATGATTAAGATTTGATTATGTGATGCAACTGTTTATGTCAAAATGTGTTTTATGTAAAAATTAAGTGATTCAATGAATTTTATAATGAATTTTGCATAAATACTTTATTTTGGTCAAAACAAGAGCAAGTTGATTAATGGTGTTGAGATATGATAAAATTATTCAGTTCAAGCTTTAAAAAAGCTTAAAAGAAGGATTTTTAAAGAGAAGTCTCAAGAAGTTGTTTTTGCTTAAAACTATGTCATTTGCCTAGTGGAAGGACATGCACTTGTGTATGTTTGGTCCTTAAATCTCTATAGATTCAAAGGATAGCCATTGACCTGAAAACTGAATGCATTTTGGGCAATTATGACTTGTTTCTTATTCCTTCACTTAAAACTATGTCAATAGCTCTGACTTTGAAAGGACATATATTCACATGTATGTTTGGTCCTGTTGACCACATTTGGTCAAACAGGATAGCCATTTACCTGACAATGAAAAGATATTGGGGTGATTGAATATTGAACTGTTAATTTGGGAAATGATAGTACATTTACTACTTAGCTGTTCATATGGAATTAATAGGCTAAAAAGACCTTAGTATAGTCATTAACATGTATGGTTGCTTTCCCATGATGATGTAAAATCTAAGGTGATATAAACATAATGAATATGCTAATCTTTATGTGGAGATACATAGTTGTCTTTGCATGTCTCAAGATAAATCTCTCCGAATGATAGGCAGAAAAGTGATTACCCAGTCATACACGAGCCTGTTGTTATTTGGTCAACCAAAAATGAAACATCTTTAAATATGACAAGGAACATACTTTAAGAAAATTTGAGAAAATATCAAAACAAGAGGAAGAATGAATAAATCAACCAAAAGTTGGTAAGTGTTTTAAATATTTTATCAAACAAGAGGGTTACAACAAGAACTACAAAGATGTTGGCAAATTCTGTCTCATCTTGAATGAAAGGCATGTTGCTACCTGTAAGTTCAACGTTCAACCTCTATATATGTTTGAATCTAAAAAAATACAAAAATACAATAATTTCTGTCATACAAAAACTATTTTTGACCAAATACAGGAGGTTGGAGTCAAATTGGGGTGATCTGGGGAAAGCCAAATAAGCTTTGAGAAGAGATATGAGGCATCATAGCACAGTGTTGACCATTAATGTCACACCCTCAAAATCCACTAACGGAGTTTTACCGTCAGAGGGTGTGAACTAACAGGATCGGAATCATTAGTTATAATCAAACCATAAAACAAAGTTTTAAAACCATGAAAACGTTTACGAGTAATTAAATGCGGAAGCGTAAAACCATAGAAACCAATGTTGCGTCACGCAGGACTACTTAAAACCCAATGATAACAGTTTAAAATAAGTTTGCATAATTAAAAGTGTTTCAAGCAATGCATGATCCTAAACCGCGCGCCCGCCTCGGCTACCTGAGAATAACATACTAAAAGTGTCAACACGGGGTTGGTGAGTTCACAAGTTTATATAAAATAAAGCGTTTAGCGTTTGCGTTCAGCGTTTTGCGTTCAGCGTTTTGCGTTAAGCGTTTTGCGTTACCAGATAGTGTTATGTCAATTATATATCTATAGGTAGCTAGCCTATAAAACAAGTATTACTAAGTGTTCGACACCGAAGCTGACTGTTTATCATTTGCCTTGCCACCAGGTCTATCCCGACCATGGTATGTGTTTAGCCAAGATTACACCCACTCGACCTCCAGTCGAGTTTAGCGTTGGGTGGGGTTTGTCAAACCCAATAGTACTACTCAACAATGACTCGCTATTATCCAATATTAAACGGTTCGATGTGAATGAAGGACTTTGGTTATTGCGTTTGCCACTTAGTCTTTACAAGTGATATATAATCTATATTAACAAAATCTTAAATGCGTTTTCGGAGTATGTTATCTCCCCCAAGTGAAAAGCGTTTGAAAACAGTTTAAAAGGGGTAAGTGAACTCACTGTTTGCGAAGTATTCTCAAAATAATTCACCAAGATGCGCGTCACAGAAAAACTCTCTCTAGCGTTCTAAAACAATAAAGAGATTTTTCTAAGTGTCGGAATATTATCGAGTCTCTAGACCCGGCACATAATACCTATGCACACAACATGTTTCGTGTTTCTTTTGTGAATCGTGTGTGACTTTCACAAGTGTATTTGTGATACGTTACATGTGTGAGCAATTATTTACGTGTCATGTATTCATAATGTACATCACTAGCAATTACTCCCCGTAAGGGCAATTTGGTCAACACATAACAATTAACTATCAATTATTCCCCACGAGGGCAATTTGGTCAAATCATGACAATCAATTAGCAATTATTCCCCGCAAGGGCATTTTGGTCGAAACACGACAATTAATTAGCAATCACTCCCCTCAAGGGCAATTTGGTCAAAACACGATAATGAATTAGCAATCACGTTGTTTCATGCAACTTTCACAAAACTCAGCAACTAGTTTCTTAACGACAGAATTCTACTTGAAAAACTAGTCTATCCCACCGATCATAGCATCACAATTAATTTACCAAAAATCATCACAAAAGCATATATATCCTAGGTTTCCAGAACATATTTTATTATATTTTTATTCCACATAGGTTTCTCACAATAATCAAATCATTACAGCAAACTCATAACAGTCAAATTCATGCGCAACAGAATGTTATTTGAAATTCCCGTTAAACAAAAAATCCAATAAATGCAAGACTGCTTGGGTTAGGTTCCTAACTCAACAATTCAACTTTCAGAAGTGGAACCAACCCAATTGGTCTCGTAGTTCATGAGATATAACATTTACAAAACAACCTAACAGCAGGTCTAACAACTCGGCTTTGCACAACGTTTTTGTAAAATCATAAAAGTTAACTTTTACTTGTCCAAAAATTACAAGTTTGGACTTTATAGAAACTAGACTCAACATAGCACCTTGTAGTATTAATAACCTCGACCAATTTCCACATTAACATTTAGTTACAGTTGTTTAATCATAACTTACAATCTGTCCAGTACCAGTTTTGACCTTTAATTACATCTAAATCATTTGACTAACCAAAACACCTCCAAATTAGGCGTGGTTGGACTTTCTGAAAACTAGACTCAGAGTACTACTTTGTAGACTCATAATTAGCTCAGTTTGCTTTTATATTCAACAAGTTACACATCGTTGTCAAAACTCAGCAAGCATAAACGATCATCTAACATGCATTCTATGCATATGACATAACTCCAAACATGTAAAGAACGTAATTAATCACCAAAATCAGTAATAACCCTCTAGGGTTTACAAAAAAATCAATGATTCATCAATCTTTCACCGTTCAAAATCACATATGACTATCAATATCAAACACTAACACATAATCAATCATCCTCTAGCCAATACCAATCATAAAACACTTAATACATGATATTCAATAATCAGGGTTTCACATTTTATACCTTAAAAACGCAGAAATAGCCAAGAGACATGTGAGAGGTGCTTAGAAACGAGTGTAGGATGCTTCAATTGTGTAAACCAAGATCAAACAAGGGTGGTATGGTGGTGGTGAGGGGCTGCCGATCGCAAGGAGAGGGAGAGAGAGGCTGGCCCTCAGGTTTAGGGAGGGGGAAGAGGGAGTTAGGGTTTATATTAATATTATTATTAATAATACATGTTACATCTAGGTCCCTCAACATCTAAATATTACTTATCTAGCTTAAACTAACTTGTTTACATCTTGAGTTAGTGTTTTAACCAATATTATCACATAACACATATGTCTAACACATAATTATCACATAATTATTGTTTTGACGTTTTTCGTTTATTCACCAATTGTTTGCGTCAACTCGTTTGCGTTTCGGTGCAATTCCCGAAAGACTACACATGTAGTAAGTGTCAAGCGTCATTTAAACCCTAGTTTAAATGTAATGAGGTGTGCGTACAGATTCAAAGATCTTAAGTTTGAATTGACGGAGTTGAGTTAACGGAGTTAACGGAGTTAACCTGAAATTGACGATTGTCACAATTAATGCATTATGCTTTAAATAAACCTTAATCATATCACCAAAGAGATGAAATTCATGCTAAGTTTATACCTGCTGTTAACCTATCTATGTTGTCATAATAATGCTGAGAGTGTAGTATTGAGATAGCTACTTAGTCAATATGATCCCATTTGTGAGATCTTTTCAGAAAAAGGAAGAAACTGTTTTGAAGAGAAATATAACTGAAATTTGATCTCTAAATGCACCATTTGCTCTTAAACTATGATCTGAAAAGAAAAATATATTTGACAAAGTGGTTTAAGTCAAAAAGTGTTGCATTTTTGCCTAAAATAGGTTGAATATGTAAGTTCGGGTAAGGTTTGATGCCTTGTAACCTTCCCGGGCACAAACTATTTGAATATGTATTTTCGGGTAAGGTTTAATGATTTACAACCTATCCGGGTACAAAACAGTTGATTATGTGTGAATATGTTGTTTCGGGTAAAGTTTGATATTTTTCAAACTTTCCGAGTAAGCTTAGTCATTTCTTACTAACTTTATGATTTTCGGGCATGCTTTGAAGTGTTTACACTTTCCGGGTAGAGTACACTGTTGTACTCATTTCCCGAGCAAGCTTGAAGTCTTGAGATGATTATGTGTTGTTATAGCTAGCTTTTAACAAGAAAATCTTATTTCGAGCAAGCTATGCATGTTATATGCTGATTGTGATTCCAAGAAAACTTTATGAACTTAGTCAAGTACATCAAGTAAGCTTTGTGATTTGTGTGAATATGTTGTTAGGAAAGGTTTGTTAATCTTTCCTGGCACGCTTAGATATTACTATTTAAGTTTGTCATTTTTCGGGTATGGTTTGACATGTTGAAATCCCTCGGGTAAGGGCATACCTGATGATTGAATGTGTTTATCCTAGCTAGCTTAGTGCTAACATAGGATTTTCGGGCAAGCTCTATGAAATTTTAGACTATAGCACACTTAATTGTTTATGTGTTTTAATTTCATTCCGAGCATGCTCTGTGATATGTGTGTTTATGATTTCTTTGAAATTACAAGTGTTTTCAGGCAAACTTTGTTTTTCGGGCACACTTTATATTTCGGGTACACTTTTGTTCCCTCAATATACTTGGTAATTTCAAGACTTAACTTTCCGAGTACATTGTCTGCTAGGATTACTTTTCTGGGCACACTTTGTACTATATGAAGGTTATTCGGGTATACTTTGCGTTAGAAAGGTGTTCGGGCACACTATTCTCTTGAATGGTTGCTCGGGCACACTATGTTTTCAAGTATGCTTGATTGAATATGGTATTTAGTATGATAAAATTGATTATGATTTTTATTAGGGTTTATAGTAGATAAGTTTTAATTTGAAATTGAGAAATCTATATGGGTGTCTTAATTGATACCTAGTAAGGATGTTTATTTGATGATTATACTTGATTATTTGCCTTGTGATTAATTTCTCAAGAAATCTAGTATTTCGGGTAAGCTCTCTTCATTATGTCTTAACTTTAAATTAATTTGCTTGATCGAGCAAGGTTTATAAATAGACAAATTCGGGCAAACTTTGTATATTCAAAAATGAAAATTTTCCAAGCAAAGTTTGACCGGGTAAGGTTTGTAAGTGGAAGTATACCGAGTAGACTTTGGATATATTAATCTTTCGAGTAAGGTCTTATGAACTTAAATGAAATTAAATGTTTTTAATATATCAAGTGGATAATGTTACTGGTTGACAGCTAATAATTCACAAAAAGACAAAGAGCATTTAAAACCCACTTTCAAAAAGTATATAAGAGGGAGTTAGGCAAATTTTTCAACATTATTTCCCTCTCTCTCCTTCCACTGCAAATCCTTACTCCCAAAGAAACCCAAACCAACTTATCACATTCTATTATTCCTAACCCTAACTTTTATCAGCCCTCTAATTCCGACTCGGTAAGCATTAATAATGTGTTTTCCGATCACGATTAGACTATAATGGGCTTTTATTATTTTCTTGATTACTAATACTCTGTTTATGTGATTAGGTTATTAATTTGTTGAAGAACAGGTTCATGAAGTTATCTTTCTTTCTTCTTCATTTTTATAACTTGAAATTATCTAAAGTACTGAACTTTATGACTAATTTCACTGTGAATATGTTTGTTTATGTGTTTCAGATATGGCAGAAGAAGAACAGCCAAAGTATTTCTTTGAAAAGAAACATAATATGTGTGCACTTCTGCAAGTCACACCTGACAATGAGCCTGTGGCACCAATGATCAGATGGATGGCACGATCAAATGTCAACTTTGCTCTTACTGAAAATCCTGTCATCTACAGAAATCACTCACTTGATTTCTGGAGAATAGCAGAACTTGTAGAAGACATCAATGGGAAAAGAATTGAAGCCTTTGTTGCTGGTCAGGAAATACATTTGACAGAAGGGATGATTAGAAGATGTTTGAGCTTAAATGATGATGATCATAACCATATAGACTTCAAAACTGCACACCTGATTAGAATATTTGAAGAAACAATGGGTTATCAGGGAACTGTGCATGATGGACAGTTTCAAAAGGGGATGTTTCCAATGATGTACAGATTCCTCATTCATCATGTGATACAGGGGTTTGCTCCTAGAAAAGGATCGTGGACTTTGATGAGTCATGATCTAGCAAATGCCACTGTAGGGATTATGTATGATCTGCCATTTAATTTTTCAAAAATGATCTTTAATGGTCTGGTATCAAACTTGAACAAGGCTGAGAAGGATAGATTTTTGCAGTATCCAAGGTTCTTACAGATAATATTCAACAGAGAATTGCAAGATCTACCAACCATGGTATCACCCACCTACTCCAAAACCCTGACACTTATAAAAGAATTAAGAATCCGGGGGTGGCCAACCGATTCAAAACTGATGTACCATTTGAGATTCTACCATGGCTTCTAGATCATGACTTGGCTGTAATGCCTGTGCCTGAGTTAAGCTCATAGGAGGAAGAAGGAGATGATGATGAGAGTAATGATGATGGAAGTTCTGATGATGAAAATGATGGAGATGATGGAGATGAAGGAGGAGCTGGGATAGCTATGATTGAACAACATATTCCTACACCACCACAGTCACGACCACAAACTCCACCACATCAAATTACTCACACACCACCTCAAACCTTAACCTTTAGCCAACCTGAAATATCAACCCACACATCACCAACCCCACAAACACCACCAACAAATAGCCCAATTCAAATTGAACCAATTATTTCTAGCCCACCTCATATACAATCATCACAACCATCTACCTTCCAAATTCACACCACAGAACAACCTGATTATGAACAATTCTTCACAACACCACCTACATCACCACACACTGAAACTGGCCTTCTGACCCTAATGAAAGAAAATGCTAAGCTGAGAAGAAGGAATGAGGAAGTAACACAGGAGAATGTGATCCTGTTAGAGAAGTTGGTGCAGGCAAACTTGAAAATTCAAGCCCTGGAGCAGGAGGTTGAGAAGACCTCAGCTGCCCCAAAACAGGGGGAGAATGAATCTATGCCAAATGTCTCAGGTGTAGAAGGTGAGAATGTGAATGCATTGAATATGATTATGAATGTGTATGGAGATGGAGAGGAGAGCAATGAGGAGAGGAGAACTGAGGAAGATACTAATTCCTTAGCTACTGATGTACTTACTGATGTCACTGATCCACAAACTGAAGAATTCATTGATGAAAATGCTGCTATTGAGGAACTTATATACACTGAACCAGAAACTGACCAAGAAGAAAGTTCCAAGAGGGTAGAGCATGATTCAGAACTGGAAGCCCTTGAAAAGGAAATTGATGACTTTCCTCCTGATAGTGAAGAAGACTTAAAGAAGAGGATGGAAAAGGGAAAGGCCAAAGTTACAGAAGAAGAGCCTCTTAAGGCATATCCTGAAAAGGATGTTTTATTCAGAGATGATGCTGCTGCTACTGCCTTAAAAGAACAAGAAAGAATTATCAAAGAGTTAATGGAAAGGGAGAAAATAGCCCAATCCTTAACTCATGAAGAAATGGCAGAGCAGGAGATCTTGATCAATGAAGCCAACATAGCAAAAGAAATACTTGATGATGTGACTGATCAAGAGGTGATAGAGGAGTTGATTAAGATGAATAGAGCTGAGGAAGTTGATAATTCCTTAGCTATGGTGGTTAGCATGTTTCAACCCCAAAGTCATACAAATGAAACTGCTGAACCAGCCAACTTGAATACTGATGTCATGATTGAAGAAGAGATTGGTGAGTCCATTGCTTCAATGGCTACCAAGAAATGGGCAGAGCAAGTAAAGGAAGATCTGAAGAAGAATCCCACTGACAGCTGGTCAGAAAGGGTAAATATGCCTAAGCCTCATGTAACACTTAACCAGAAGAGAGAAAGACTTTCAAAACTCCATGAAGAATTTACTGAAAAAGTCAACAGGTTTGCCAAAACCTATATGAGGAGAAAAAGGACTTATGAGCAGACTGAAAATGAAAAAGATGCTAAGAAGGGGAAGTGGGATGATAAGAATAACTATTTTGTTGAAACACCTGATGATGAAGCAAGTCCTATAAGGGCAATTCCTTTACAGACTCTAAGGCCAGATGAACATGTGCAAGTAGTGCCAAATGTACCAATTACTGAGAACCCACCTTCTGATGAACCACAGATTGATGCAATGAATGATCTATCTGAAAGTGAGGATGACTCTGAAAATTCTGATGATGATAATAATGATGATCCTGAGAATGATGAAAGGAATGTTGGTGCGGCTACCAATGTTGTGTCCCCACAGGTGGAAATGACTGATGTGCATAGAGCAAACATTGAGCTGAGTATGTTGGAAGCCAAAAGGCTTATGGAACAAAAGAGTAGAGATGCCAAGAAATACAGAGATTATCTAAGAAGGCACAACTACTCTGAAAAATATTTGTCTCATTTCACTTTTGATCAACTCCAAGATCTCTATAACAGTGAAAGAGAAGAAGTGATTAAGAAATCTGTAAGAGAAAATGAAGAACTTGAAAAGATGGAGGAATTGAAGAAAAAGTTTGAAGGCATGTGTGGTTATTTATTGGAAAGGGGTATGAAGCCTGAAATTGTAGAGAATTTATCCAGAGAATCAGTGGTGGACCAATATAACAGGCTGAAAAGAAAAGAAAAATAAAAAAGGGTCCAAGCTGAGAGCTCTAAGCAGGCTAAAGCAACTGATGAACCCCCAGCTAAGAAAAGGAGAATTCAGACTATAAGGGAGAAAGAAAAAGAACAAGTCAAATCTGTTGAAATCCCTATTCCTCAAGAAGGTGTGAAACCTGAGCCTGAAGATGAACCAGTTCTGCCTTCGGAAAATGAAGAAATGATAAGCATCCTGAGAAACATAATGATAAATAAGAGAGGAATGACTGAAGCAGACTTCAATGTCTTGGAGAAAGAGGATTTAAAGACTCTTTTCTACCTTCAAAAGGCTGAGTGGGAAAAAGCATTAAGAGAAGGAGAGAACCCAAGATACTACGCTGATGGTACAAACCTGCTGGATTGGCAAGAACTCCTGGAATGGTAAAGATGTTAAGAGAACTTAAAGCAGCAGGACATGATATTGTTGAATTAGCTAACCTTCCTACTGAGATGGTTGAAGCTGTTTATGTAAAAGTCTTCAACTTGGGACCTCAAAAGCCTAAGAAGTCCATTCCTTTTAGACCTCCAATTCACAGAAGATTTCCAAGAGATGGAAGAGGTCAAGGAGGAAGAGGTGAATCAAGCAGTTCAGCACAACAAAGAACAAGACCACAATCAAATGTGGATCTACCAAGACAACTGTACTACGATTTTGTCACTGATACCCTCAAGGTGATTATGGAAAGCAGATTATTAAGAGAGATTGTGGTTATAAGTGACTTCCGTGAGTTTAATGAATAACAGTTGAGAAGGAAGGCCACACTCCATTTGAATGACTACAGAAACAGGAACAGATCTGCAGGTAGACAAATGAATGATCTATCAAAGTACCTGCATGAAGAAGCTGATAAAGGATTCCAATTCTTAAAAGAAAAGAGGAGCTGGAGATTGATTCAGTCTCACAAATCAAGAAGGATTTCAAAGTTGAGAAGAATGGACATAGCCGAGAGAGACTATCAAATGAATGTCCAAGATCAGAATCCATTATCCAACATGAATGCTTGCATAAGTATGAGAAGAAGGATGAGACGCCCCAACTACACAGTACAGAAGAATGGCATAATTGCTGAGATTGAATACAAAGAGAATGCCGATCACTTCTTACTGAGAAACTCAGATGGAAAGATATTGGGGATCATTAAGGAAGATGAAGATTTGACATATCTGCACAGTGAAGATCTCATGGATATAAGGGACTTGGCTTTACCAGAAAGTCACATTCATTACCAAGCCCTTAATATCTTCAAGATGAAAGTTTCTTCAGAGCTAATCAACAGAAGACAAGCCATTCATGATGCAAGAAGAAGATAAGATTAATAGAATAGGCTTTATTTTGTAATTTCTTCGGACAACTTTCTGATTATGTAATTTTATTTATGTTATTTGAATATGTAATTTTGATTTTTGATTTGATGTGTATTTTTGCTGAGTGTAAATAACCATAGAAATGTTTTGGGTCAGCTGAGGTGTTCCAATCTAGGGGGAGATTGTTGGGTCAAGAAATTGACCTAAGGGGGAGATTGTTGAGTCAAAGATTTGACCTAAATGAAGTACATGGAAGATTGGAATCTTCTCAACCTCCTCTGAATTCGCCAAGTAATGGATCCGGGCACACCTTAGACATCCGAGCAAGCTTTTATTTGGCCGAGTACGATATTTTGCCTACCGGGCAAGGTTTACTTCAAGTAGTCTTCTTAAGTGGATATCCGAGCAGGGTTTGTAAATTAGTGCATTGCCGAGTAAGGTACACTAGTTTATGTAAATCCGGGTAAGGTTCACTTTATCAAGCAAGTCTGTTTTTCAGAGCCAAGTATATTACTCTTCCGAGTAAGGTTTGGTTATCCAAGTCCAAGAAGCCAAGAAATTGGAAGACCGGGCAAGGTATTCATTAATAAGTATGGTCCAAGTATGCTTGATGATCTAAAGGAATATCTCTAAGTAATATCGGGCAAGGTTCAGCTCAAGCAAGGAACAGTACTCCCGAGTACACTTAGCTAATAAGTTATTTTATAGCAAAGAGCTGAAATGGATCATTGAAGAACAAGGTTGCTCGTAAGAAGTTGTCAGGCAAAGTCTGGCAAAGTCAAGAAGACTGAAGTCTACTCGGTGAGTATTTTACTTGGTGAAATACTCTTTAAGTAAAGTCTACCCGGAAAGTGAACCCGAGCACACTTCTATGTTACCAAGTTATGAAGGATGGCCGAGCATACTCGGAAAGACAAGACTGATGCAAAGCCTACTCGGAAGACTTGTTTTACACTTAGTTTATTTTGAATATGTAATTTGAGTATGTATGATTGTATTTAGGGTTTCTAGAAGGAATGACAATTGTCCTAGGTTGGCAGGCCTATAAATAGAATGTTTAGGGCACGCCGCCAAGGGACGGGGAGAGAGAAAGAGAGATAAGCCTTTACACTTTTTGGATAAGAAAGAATATTTCTTGAAAGTGACGGCTGTCCTAGGATTCATAGAAAACCCTAAATCGATTATCCACTTTGTATAATGAATGTTTTATAAATGGAAATCTTTTGAGTGAATCCTGAGTGTGCTTTCTACCTTTGATTATTCTTTGCAACCGTATTTTTGTTATTGATTCCGCCTTTAACAAACGGATATCTTTCTAAATATAGCAACCCGTCATTAACTCTCTTGTCAACGCACTAATCTGTGTGAGTTATGACATGATTAATTAAGATCCAGCTGAAATCGAGGGGACAGACATCGACTGCAGGCTCCTCAATCTGGAAAGAAGCTCTCGGTGTCCTCCATTTGGAAAGAATGAATCTTATTACGCAAATGAACGGCCTTAGCCGGAGGATCGTATTTCTTAAGAAACTGGGTCTGCATGGCGGCCCAAGTGGATATGGAGCCCTATGGGAGGGACTCAAACCACATACTCGCATGAACAACGAGTGAGAATGGAAAAACGCGGAGTTTGATGGAGTCTTTGGATACGCCGTCAACATGAAAAGTGTCGGAAATACGTGTAATGCGAGTAAGATGAGAGTGCAGGTTTTCGTTGAGCTGATAACCGCGATGTTAACCAGAATGTGCCAGAATTTTTGATCAGAATGTGAGATGGTATCCAGAATTTTTGACGGAATCTGCCTATTCATGTTAACCGCGATGGCTGGTGGAACAATGTTGGATCTTGCGCCTGCATCGACCGGACGGGCCAGGTCTGCAACTGTTCTCCTCTGTGGTGCTTTGGCCACAATCCTATCCCTAATAACAGATTTAGGAAAAAGTAGGAGAAGAGGATGTATTACCAACAGACGAAGAAGAACTGGAAGACATTCTGGTACGACGTCTCTCACGCAACTCTCTATCTGGTTCGGAAAATCCCTCAGATGCAGGCGGTCCTAGAGATCGAGTATGTCTCATACAACTATTAAAATAAACAAAAGAAACTTAAATTAGCTAAACTATTTTAAATAACAAGCAAAGAAAAAGAAAAACCAGTAGCAAACAAGGTAGTTTCTAACTTGAGTCGTTCTCAATACGCCTCAAACTGTATCCCCGACAACGGCGCCAAAAACTTGATGTGTGTCACATGAATGCTTCTTTTCACGAGACTCACAACTAAGCTTTAAAATTAAAACGGATATTCTTAATCGGTAGGTGTACCGATCGCAAGTAGTTGTCACACCCCGAGTAGGTAGTTGCGGAAGCGTAATACGGGAATGTAACAGATAACTCTGGTATCAACCACATTGTTTATAAAGAAATTCAACACATTAATTTACATCATATTACATTGGTTGGTACTAATTTTACAAACAAAGTGAAGAACACAAAACCAGTTCTTGACTTTTTATTCATTACTATATATTGGCATCTATTCACAGCTATTCAACTTCAGTTCTTAACACCAAGCACGTAAGCAATTATTCCATCTTTGGATCACCTAAAAAGTATGTTAAAACGGGTCAACTACGTCTAGTTGGTGAGTTTCAAGTTTCACGAGTACGAACGAAAATCAGTATATGAGTTCATAAAGTTCTTAGTATGTATGTATGTATGTATGTATGTGTATGATGTTTTATACTAAGCCACAAGTGAAACCGAAAACGAGCTAAAACGCATGGCCACCCTTGCCCATGTACTTCCGTTGGCATTTAACAGCCACTTTGCCCAAGTATGTACTATGTCTAACACCACATAGCATAATGTAATAAGTTTAAATGACAATGTGCAACTAGGTTAACATGTTCCGGAATAACCCTCCGGCCCTGTCAGTTGGGCTTGTCAAACCGATAGTACTATCCACACGCCACCAGCGCGAAGTTAATCACTTGTGTTTGTGGGGACTTTCAAGTGTAGTACTTAGATAATTCACATCATCACAAGTTTTCAATTATATATGTATATGTAAACACGCTTTTCACCCAAAAAGATCGTAAAACAGTTTAGAAAGTGGGGTCATGAAACTTACCTTATCGTAGTACTGATCGACTACACGCGTACTAGGTATAATGTCTCGACTATAGCTCGTATCCTATAATCGTTATAGTACGGTTAACACTAGTATAGTCTTTAAACTAAATCGGGCTGTATAACTAGTCTGGGTATAGCTGTTATGCACAGAACATGCTAGTAGTCTTAGATTGTGACATTGTACGTTATGAAATGTTTAAAACCAGATTTGGCTCAGTTGCATCGTTTTTCGTGCCTAGCCAAGTTGATTGTTTACGCGTTTCGGAAATAGGTATGATTACCCAAACTTAAGTAAACATACTGTTTGATAAAATAATTTGATTTATTAAAGAATTTTGAAGTTTCAGTATCTGGATTTATCGCAGGGTTCGTTTCTGTTTTCATATGGGTTTGATTGTACAAAACGCGTATAATTCACCCGAAATGTCCGGAAATTTCGTTAAAAGTTCGTTTTTATCAAACTCATCCAAAAATATGATATTTGACCACTTTTGACGTTTTGGCATAACAGTCAGATCGTTAAACACAAAACTGTCGGTTTTGTTAAAACATATATAATTTTAATCTTCAAATAATCATAATTAATTATGTACTTATATATAAATTATGAGAATTTTTATAAAAATAATTTAAAATTCGTAAAATCTTATAAAAAAAATTTCAGAATTTTTATACTTAACTATTTATTTATAAAATTAATTTTATTTGTTATAATTAACCGATAAATACCCCGTTTATACCAAATGACTCCCGAACAATCCGATAATTTTTCCAAGTGGTCATAATACCATAACACAACCCATGTAAAATTTCCAGAACCTAATTATTTGATCAAAATACCCTTTTGTGCATTTTTTGGCTGTTAAAACTTGATAAAGACGCAAATGCACGACCTATACATAGACATATCCAAATGATCTAAAATTTTCCAGTTATCTTACCATAATATTTCTGAGTCCCAAACAAAATTTCATACGTTTTCATGAATTTTAACTATTTTTCCCAAATAAAGGCCAATAAACGGTAATAAATTCGTCAAATATTCTCCGTTTATAGAAATATTAAAAAATTTGAACAGGGAATCACTTACATGATCCCTAATGTCACTGAAAAGTTTCACAATCTAACAATAAACATGTCACAACCTAATACTAAACAGCCCCTAAACGAGTAATACGGTAATTACCTTGTCTGTTTTCGGTAGTTTTCGATGGTTTAAACGACTCCCGGGGTCTTGGTTCAAAAAGTCAGTGTATATACATATCATATAACACAAAACTAAACTGAGCATAAATAATCCATAGTCTAGCCTTGTTAAATAGGGTTTCGGTTAGGATTTCAAATCTAACTTCCGAACTGTAAAAATGTCATATTCATGTTCTAATCCGTGTTTTTGGTCAAAAATCTATATGTTTATATTTTGTAAATATGTTTAACATCAAAACATGATTTTAGTTGATTCTTATGGTTTTTGGATGGTTAAACATGTTTAAAACTAATCAAAACATAATTTTCTATGTTTAAATCATGCTAAACAAGTAAGAAATCCATGGAAAAATTGATGTTATCTGTAGGGTTTTGGGTGCAAAGATGAAGAACCGCAGGGAACTGGGTTGTTTGAAAAAATATGTGCCAAAATATCTAAGGGAGGCTTCTTTAACAAGCTAAACAAAAAGGGGTCCCACCCCTTAAACTGCGGTCGACCCATAGGGGGGGCCATTGGGCCTCTCTTTTGGCCGATTAATACCTCGGTTTCCATGCCACGTGTAAATTTCGGACCAAAATTTCGTTCGGGTTTGGTTTTTCGCAAGAAAACTAGTTCGAGTGCGAAAAACAGTGCGAAAACGAGTGTTTTTCAGCCCATTTTTGTAAACAAGAAAAACGTACCAAGTTGTTGTAAAAATCCAAAATATTTTCACCGATTGCTTAGAACATTTCATATACATGTTTTATAAATCTTTTTCGGCTTGAAAGATGCTACAATGATCGTTGTGGTGTTAAATATGTTAGCCACTATAATATATATATATATATATATATATATATATATATATATATATAACTCGTATATGACCCCTCAGTATATATACGGGTCATAATCAGTATCGGTTAGTTACTCATTTAATCGCTAAGAATTAACCGATTTATCGTTTACTCGCTACGTAATGAATAAGGTATACCTCGTTTTGTCATGAATGTCAAAGTAGCATAGACCTAAGAAGTCCGAGTATCGAACACAAGTACACGTGAAAACGCCTATGATCACTAAACCCTAGACAAGACCTTCCTAAGAATAATAACTTTTAATATATTTTTAATAATTAAACTACTTAACGTAAATTACTTTTTAACTAAATTAATTAACTAGACTAACAGAACTAACAGAGAAAACCTTCCTAAATTGAAGACTTAACTGACTTTGACTAACAATGGAGAAAACATCTACCTAGGTAAGAATCAAATTGACGGTCTAACAAGGTAATGGATTGAATGATCTCACGACACCGGTATCTAAAGATGACACAACTAAGGTACTCTCAAGCTAGTTAGATCACCTCTCGGTCTCACTAACAAACCCTAACTTACACTTAATTGATTTTAAAACCAAAGCTGAAAACGATTACTAAGGTATTCTAATGCCGACTCTCCTCCCGGACACACCAACACTCGACTCTAATGGTAATGAATACTACACAACAAAGGATAGAGGAACAATTTAGATTAACACAAACTAGATCAACTAACTGCTCACGAACCCAAACCCGACAAGAACCGAACCCGCTTTTGCGCAATCCGAATCCTAACAAGGAAAGGATATGAGAAGACTTTACCTCTTATCACCTCCTGGTATCTAAGAATGTGTTTACTCGCTGAATTATACCAAAACACACTCAAAAAAACCCTACGGTGATATCTACCGCAAACAAATTCTCATACCAAGAAAAGAATCAAACAAGCAACAATCAATCAAAACAAATTCAACTAACCAAAGCAAGAGGTTTATGGAGATAGTATCAATAATATGGCAGCCACTAAAGACAACCTAATTCGATATTAAACCAAACCTTACAATAATAATTCAAGTGATTTGATCAAACAATCCACAAAACTCATCAACTAAACAATTATCATCTAGCC
This sequence comes from Bidens hawaiensis, assembly GCF_021521415.1. Lineage (NCBI taxonomy): Eukaryota > Viridiplantae > Streptophyta > Magnoliopsida > Asterales > Asteraceae > Bidens > Bidens hawaiensis. The sequence continues at coordinate 218,702 of NW_027491162.1, forward strand.
TAGGTAGAACTAACAAGTTTAGCCAAGCATGTTATTTGTACAGCAACAAATAATAATTATTACCATCGTAATACTCATCCAAATCATAATCAAACTCAATCCACAATCAAGTATAATCAGTAACAACTCAATTATAAACTCAACTGCAAAATAATTCAACTTTTTAACCGAAAACAAGACAATAATGAACCTTAACCAAACCAAAGTTTATGTGGATGTAAGATGATAATCTTGGCTGGTCGTTAGGTGCTTAAACACTTGATTATATCTTGTACTTTGCTGTCCAACTTCTTTCCTTTCTTCTTCTTGGCTGTCCGATCGGAAGTAATATGAGTGGGGCTTTGTTATTTTTTTCTTGGCCGTGATTGTTGCTGCCACTAGCCTGCCAACTTTGACCAACACAAAATATATATGTTCTACTCCTTTTTGATTCACTCCTGGCCGCAAGGTTTGACCAACAACCTTTAGAGTTTGATTTTTTTTCTTTCTTTGATTCTCAAAACTGCCGATCGGGAAAAATTGAGGTGCTAGGGTTTTTATTTGTTTAATATATATATAAAAACACATGAAATGCTTTCCACAAGTGGGCTTGGGTCGGGCTTTAACTTGGTTCGTCAAAAAATGATCATAAAAGCCTTTTATGTCTTGAAAAGCCCGGTTCTTTTTCTCTTTAGAACCCGCAACCTATGAATGAAATATATCTTTGTAAGATCATGTCAAAACAAGTTAAAAACCATTATTTATTAGATACTTAAGTGTTAAAATGATGATAAAAGGTACAAAAAAAAATGTTTTTTACAACACATCAAACATCCCCACACTTAAGACTTTTTCGTCCCTGAAAAATAAATCTACGTAGGATCATAACCAAATGAAAACAACAAACTCCTATATTATTTAATATTATTAAAACAATAGAAACAACTCGACATATTTTTCGCGATTGCCGGTATATTTTTCCACTTTAAACCCAGCCACAACCAATCAAGCCCCCAATTGCATTAAGTGTTTTAAGTTCAAGAGTCACGGCTACACTACCTCATCTTAGATAAAGAGAGCTAGAAATACTCGATTCGAAACAAACGGGTTCGACAAATCACCAGAAGCCAAGGACTCGTTGATTGTACTAAATAGATGCACTTGGTGAAATTTTATGGATGAATGGTCATGTGGAGGCCGTACGAGCAATTCCTAACTATTATTGGACTTTGTTCTATAAATCCCTAATTTGATATTTATTGACTAAGAACTTCAAGCCATGGGTAATTTGATACACCCAAATTTTTAAGTTTATATGACCGAGGTCTAATATATCAACAAGTTATATAAATGTTGCAAGATTTTTTGGGATTTATGACTGAAGAAAATCAAGATCTAGCATCATCCAAAGGAAGTTTCTTAGTGCATAATGTCTAATGCAAGAATATCGTATTTCAGATTTTCTAATAGGCTTCAATGTAAAATGAACGTATATGTTGCTATCCAACGTATAAGTTCGTATACTACGGATATGTCATATCCGCCGGATAAGTCTTATCCGCTGGAAAAATGTATGTCTATAATTACGAGACATATTCGTTAATTCTAGGGTGATTCATTCTTGTACCGATTTGATTTTGTCATATTCTTTGTATTGTTAAAGCTTAAAGTTAAATATAAAGTATATTGCAAATTGAAATCTTATTGTGTTCTTTATCTCAAAATGTTTTTAGCATATTGTGTTATATAATAGATTGGTCACTCGGTGTTTCGATTCGTGCACGTCATAGGAATATAACCATTCTCATTATTTGGGATAAGATATTCTTCCTAGACCGCAAGAAAAGTATCATAGTTCCCAGCTTGAACATGAGTTTCAAACTTGTTGTCCCAACTGGGGTAATCTTCCATTCAAAGATGCTTCAGTGGCTTATTCAGATTTCCCATTTCATTTTCCATATTCAAATTCTGAAGTAATGTTGATGGATGAGTTGCAAATGCACTTAAATTAACCATGTTTAAAAAAAATCAAAATGTCTATGTCTGAATAAATCTGAAATCAACGGATATGTTTTAACAAGAACCAAGATAGTGTATAAGTTCCAAATCACCGTATAAGTATATACAACGTATAAGTGATTTATCCACTGCATAGGTCTAACTTATCCTCTGACTTATTCATTGAAAAACATACACACGGATATCACCATTTTTGAACAATTGATGATGAATTTGACCTTTCTTTGATATGAATTTCTGTAGGACTATGCACAAAGTATAGACCAATGATCTATGAAGAATTTGTAAGGTTTTGACGGTGAAATCAGGCTGAATTGTAACAACAGTCTTCAAACGTAAATCAAATGATCAATATCTTATATCTTCAAAATAAATAAGAACCTGGCTCTGATACCACTTGAAAGAAATTCGAATCTATCAGTATCGACATGAATTGTATTTGATCTTTAACTAATTGCACGGAATTCAACACGAGATGAAGATACGCACGTAATTCATTAATGATTAAGCTCGTTTATATTATTAATCGTGAATAGTTCCAACGGATATCACAGTGATATGCTCTGGGAAATCATGCAACATGCAAAAGCTACTGAATGAACGTAAGTACACTATTTATAGTGTAACATACTTATACGCCTGTATATGAATATATACAGCTTATAACATATACGATGTATATGTACATATACGCCCGTATATGTATACATACGCTAATTGTACATTTAAACCTATTTTCCCATATCAAATACATACAAAATACAAGACCCTAGCACTAGGCATTATGTACTAACATTTTCAACCAATGGAGGAGAAGAAGAATATTCAAAGTGAGCATCATTTGAGGAAACACAAACATCATCTGACATCTTAGGTTTAGTGTGAAAAACGTTATCATCATAATTAAAAGATCTAGGTATAGAAAACATTTTTTCTTCCAAATATGCACGAAACAAGTCTTCCGTTGGTACCTCAACCGACAGAGTAAATGAAATAAAAAAACCCTCATAATCAAACATCCAGTCAGGTCCCTTGACAGCAGGTGGTGTAGTGTATAGTTGACAATCAACATGATACCATTCCTCTACACACCCGTAAGAGAAATTGAAGACACGTTTCTTGGGTGATGCTTACCCAAGAAAGTAACCATCAATCTCCTTCTTTTCAAATTTACCTGCCTCATGTTTAAGCATGGTGCAAGGATACGGAAATGTTTCAAGAAATTGAAGGTTCGGCTTACGATTATTAAGCAGGTCATAACTCGTTTTCTTGAGCTTTTTAACCATTAAACACGATTCATTGTATAGCACGCGGTATTCACAGCTTCATTCCATAATTGGACGGAAAACTTAAAATCCGCCAACTTTGTTTCCACCGCATCAATCAATGTTTGATCTTTCTCTCAGCTACACCATTATGTTGTGGCACATACGAATAACTGTATTCCTGATGAATTCCCTTTTGAATACAGAAAAAGTCTAGCACATTATTCTTGAACTCCGTACCATTATCACTTCGAATACGTCTCACTTTATATTTGTAAAGTGATTCGTTCTTGGTGATCAAATTATGTACGAGAATAGGTGTCTGATCCTTAGTACTCATAATAACACCCATGAAAATCAAGAAGAGTCGTCGGTAACGACTATGCAATACAAATCTCCAACAATACTTGAACGATTCATTGGACCGAACAAATCCATATGAAGATGTTCCAAAGGAGTATCAATTGACTTGCTTCAACGAGTGTGACTTATTCTTCTGTTTTCCTATCTTGCATGCAACCCAGTAATCAATCAACTTAGAATGTTTCAGTGAAACACCGTCCACTAAATCATTTGCATTAAATGATTCATCTTATGAATGTGAATGTGACCCATACGCATGTGTCACAAGACTGTATCCTTCTTGCTTGCTTTCGAGACAAAACACGTTTTGGTAGACGACGAAGATGATACTTTAGAACCCATATAGAGTACATAAGTATCATTCAGTCAAGGAGATCGGATGACAACCATATCTTCAAGAATTATGAAACCTGGTTTAAGGATAACACATTTCTTATCTATGAATAAAGTGGTAAACTTCTTTTCACAAATCTGTGACATACTCAACAGATTATGATCCGATTTATCACAATAATTAACACGCTCAAATGTGATATAACCATTTGAGACTTCTCCCTCTTTCGTTATCATTCCACCTTGACTACCAGCAAACGCTACATATCCTCCTTAAATGTCTTTAACATTTGAAAGAAGATCAAGGTTGCCAATAATTTGCCGAGAGAATCCACTATCCGTAATCCATTATTTCCTAAAATAGTATTGGACGTACTTCGCACAACAAGGTAAATGATTAGTTCAGAAAGGTTGCCCAGGCCTCAGTCTTGGACTCCTCTTTTGTTTCTTTTTCATGATCGATAATTTGAGGTTTCACCTGTGATTGATGAACTTGAATATAAGTCATAGGTTTCCTGGAATTTCTTCTAAGATAACCATCCTTAATCACATCTGAATCCTTCTTATTACAAATCGGTTTAACAGGGTCAAACGACTTGTTTTTTACATTAGACTCATTTACATTAACATGAACCACCTTTCGTGGATTAACATCATGAAACATAATTTGTGTGTCATCAATCTTGACTTATGGTGGCTGCTTTTTCAAAATCTTCTTAACCACGGGAACCTTAGATTATTGTTCCTTAGTTACACGTTTTTCAGTCATTTTAACACTAGATCCACATTGTCGTGCAACATGACCACATTCACCACATGAGAAGCAAGTTCTCATTTCCACAAAGGTGTGTGGTGAATCAACAACCTCATTTGAATCCTCGGGTTTAAAAGATGCAATCGTTACTTTAGAATTACCTAATTGATTAGTGCGTTTGTTTTTGTTATATTTAAGATTAGAACAATTTGAAAACTTTAAAGTGTATCCATTCCAATTGAACTTATAAATTTCACGGGTTCCACAAATTTAACTTGATTTTTTACCTTTGTCTTAGAAACCGTCTTATTAAACAACTTAGATTTTTAAAAGCCTTTTCAAATTCATTCAAGCATGACGACTCGTTTTGAAATACACTTCCAATCAGTTCAGGTTTTATCAAGTGTAAAGGAATGTCTTTTCCATCAAATTCTTTATCGACACCCTTTAACTTATAAACCCTCCCTACCTTTACTTTATTCTCACTCGGATTAATGAATCTCATTAAATCCACATCAGAAATTACTGGTTTTTCTGATTTCTTTTCACTTTCTTTTGATACGATTGAACCATAAACTGCTTCTTCAAATTCATTCGATCTAAATAGAATATGATTACAACGTGGAATGTTCTATTCTTTGTGTACCACTTCAGGTTCAAACACATCCTCAATGACAAAACCATCAACAGATTTAGAAAATACTTTAGCACTTTCAATATGAGTTTCAAGAGTTATGTTTTTATAAATTGATTTTACTTGTTTAACATGTTTAGGTTCCTCCTTTTTTATTATTTTTTTAACAATCACAGTAGAATAAACAGTCAATGGATTATCAATGTCAATTTTCTCATGTTATCTCGTAAATGGATTGTTTGTAAAAACATTCTGAAATGGCAGAGGAATTTCAACAAAATTTAAATCATTTTTAGTTCCTTTTCGTATACAAGTCACTTCAATTATCTCATTAAATAAAATAAGGAATTTCTAAATTTCTCTAGTTTATTTTTTAACTCAAGAACCTCATTTTATGGTTCAGTGATATTAGTTCTAGATTTCAAAATCTCCTGAAATTATCGATCAATAATAACTAACTTGACTGAAACTTCAGCTTTAGATTTTTATTCAAAATCTGTAGCTTGTCTATAACTATCTTGACTGAAACTTCAGCTTTGAGATCATGATTACTATTAGACAAAGCCTCAATTTTTACTTTAGATTTTTATTCAAAATATGTAGCTTGTCTATAGTTTTCACGAACCATAGCTATATCTTTCACCAATGTCTCATTTTAATGACGAATCGATTCAAGTTTAGACTTGCTTTTATCACATTAAAAACATTGTAAAATTACAGTTTCCTTCACAACTTCCGGGATTACATTAACAGACAGAACTGAAACATGAGTAGAAGGAGTAGAAAAGTTAGAACTAACCTCTTTGATTTTGGCCATGCAAGCAAAAAATCTTGTGGCTCCTGGCTTGAACCATCTAAATCAGTCTCAGTCTCTGATTCATCACTTTTATTAGTCAATCTGTCACCTCTCACATCCTCAAACTGGTCAACCATCTCAAACATAGCCCAATTT